>NC_064810.1:79200463-79313016 GCF_023721935.1 Panthera uncia
CTTTCTTTCTTTCTTTCTTTCTTTCTTTCTTTCTTTCTTTCTTTCTTCTTTCAGTGTTTATTTTTGAGAGAGAGAGACAGAGTGTGAGCAGGGGAGGCGCAGAGAGAAAGAGGGAGACACAGAATCTGAAGCAGGCTCCAGGCTCTGAGATGTCAGCACAGAGCCCGATGTGGGGCTTGAACTCGTGAGCCATGAGATCACGACCTGAGCCGAAGTCGGATGCTCAACTGACTGAGCCACCAAGGCACCCCCACAAGTTCTTTGATATTCTTTCCTTCAAGAGGCACAGCTTCATTCCCCTCCCTTTGAGTGTGGGCTGGACTTAGTGACTTGCTTGTAACAAATAGAATAAGGCAGAAATAACAGTGTGACTTTGAAACTAGGTCATAAAAAGCACTGAAACTTACTCCTTACTGCCTCTCATTCCTCTCTGTCTTTGAGGACTGGATCTAGGTGAATCAGCCACCATGTCATGAGGTTACTCAGGCTGCTTATGGAGGGAGAGGCCCATGAATTATGATCTCTGGCTAACAGCCAGGGAAGAGCTGTCAACATACCTGAATGAGGCCACCTTTGGCCTCAGTCAAGCCTTCACTCCTGCAAGCTTGGGATCCTGTGAGCCAGGTACCAGGCCAGTTTTCTGGGGAAGGCTATATAAATATAAATATTGGCCTCCTAAGTTCCATTAAATAAGCATCATTCTCAAATATGACATTGGTTGCATAACTGGGACCAATTATATTCTGGTTAAAAACCAAAAAGGACAGAGGTGCCTGGGTGGCTCAGTCGGTTAAGTGTCCGACTTCAGCTCAGGTCATGATCTCACGGTTCGTGGGTTCGAGCCCCATGTCGGGCTCTGTGCTGACAGCTCAGAGCCTGGAGCCTGCTTTGGATTCTGTGTCTCCCTCTCTCTCTGCCCCTCCCCTGCTCGCGCTGTCTCTCTCTGTCTCTCAAAAATAAATAAATGTAAAAAAAATTAAAAAAAAAACAAAAAGGACAGATTTTTACTAAACCTATGCAAATAATTATATTGCCATGAAAAATATGGTGACTTGGTTAAGAGTTTCTGATTTTAGGGCTGGATCAATGAGAATCAGATGTAATTTTAAAATATTTTGATATTTAAAAGCATTTCATCACTATGAGTTACAGAAAATTTAGAAGGAAACAAGTATTTGCTTTTATATTTGGAAAATCAAACATTAAAACATCAACAATATTCTACAAGTAACCATATTCAAACAAGTAACCATAATCACATTTTTTTCATCAGTTCATTCAGTCCTATGTAATGAATCCCTCTTCTATTGGGTCTTGAGTTAGCAGTCTCACGTGCTTTTTAATGGAAAGAGTTCTGGAAATCCGGACCCAACCCACTGGTATGACCTGAAAATTGTCCAGGGGATGCATTAGAAGCCTATATGTAAGAGCCTGTTCTTTGAAGTGCTAATACTTTGTAGTACCTCATATAGTCCTTTTCCATGGGGCTCTGAGATTGTCTTTCTTTGTTGAAGATGCAGGAATAATATTAATGATAATAATAAACTGACAAGGAAACTTGATTGCTTTTTTGGCATGCAAAACAAGATAAAACCATTCCAAAGCAAGTTTTAGACAACTTGTTTCTAAGAATAATGATAAAACCTAGTTTCAGAGAAGTCAGAGAGTATCTGATTATATAAATGGATAAAATATAATTTTATAGAGGAAAAACCTGGAGACATAATAAAATACTCTTGAGACATAATATACGTTGTATACTAAGATTATGCCAAGCATATACAAGAATATACCAAGAATATAAAGAGGTTCAGTGAATTTGGCATGGGTCTAGACATCCATATTTTTATAAACTCTGTAGGTAAGTCTGATGTGCGTCCCCAGTTGAAAATTGGTAGAATAAAAGATACTAACTTCAAATAAAAAAAGACTGTGACAATGCTAACATTTTAAATGTTAAATGATGGAAATGATGGTTAACATTCTATAGCTGTCGTCTAACACTGCCAGGATTCCGACAGATATAAGAAAACCAAACAGGGGTGCCTGGGTGGCTCAGTTGGTTAAGCATCCAATTCTGGATTTTGGTTCAGGTCATGATCTCACAGTTTGTGGGATAGAGCCCTGTCTTGGGCTCTGCATTGACAGTGTACAGCCTGCTTGGGATTCTCTCTCTCCCTCTCTCTCTCTGTTCCTCCCCCACACTCACACTCTCTGTGTCTCAAAATAAATAAATAAATTTTAAAAAAAGAAAAGAAAACCAGAGTCTAGGCAATGTTTCCTCTGAAGTTAAGAGATATGAAAAGTGAGGACACTGACAAATATCTAGGGACTTCCATGAATTCTATGATGTCTGAGATCCTTGTATTAATAATATTTTACTTATCCAAATTGAAAGTCAACTACCTCTTCTGATTTGACAACTTTTCCCATGAAACTACAATAGTAATATATCCAGAAAAAAACTAATTATTTCTAGCATCTTTCTTTTTTTTTTAATTTTTTTTAATGTTTTATTTATTTTTGAGACACGGAGAGACAGAGCATGAACAGGGGAGGGTCAGAGAGAGGGAGACAGAATCTGAAACAGGCTCCAGGCTCTGAGCTGTCAGCACAGAGCCCGACGCGGGGCTCGAACTCACCGACCGTGAGATCATGACCTGAGCGAAGTCGGCTGCCCAACCGACTGAGCCACCCAGGCGCCCCGCATCTTTCTTTTTATAAGATGAAAGAACAAATCTTTGTGCTTTTTCCAAGGATCCTCCGGGAAATCTCAAAATAGATTTTGGTATAAAAGATATCTTGAAACAATCTTTTTTTCCCTCCTGTATTTCTGTATTTGGATTTGATTGGAGATGAAAAAATAAAAAAGCTGTTAGAGGAGATTTGGACGTTTGATTAAGAAGGGATGGTGGGTACCTGATAATATTTAGTTACGTATTTAATCAAAATAGCCATAAATTTAAAAAAAATAGGTGTTAACATGATTGTAAAGAATATGTAAGTTCTTTCACAACTGAGATTCTTTTCCTAAACAGAGATATAAAAGATTAACGTAAAGATTTTTGCCATGTAGGCAGATTACACAGAAAGTTAAGAATAATCCTTCATATTGTTGGTAAAGGTATTAATCAGTAAATCAAGAAGGCAAACCCATTAAAGTAGACCAAACTTTACTTAAATTTTAACATATTCCTTAGCTTCTTTTAAGATTCAAGTATTATAAATCAGGGAAAGTAAAATTCACTTACCAAATTTTGTTCTTTATCATCCTCCTTCATATTCTGGAACATTTTGACACATTAGGCTGGGCCTCAGGATTCCAAGAGGTCAAAAGTAATTTCATAGTAATTACACTAAGGTGTTATTTCTTGTAACATGTAATGTGTTCCTCATCAGTATCTTCAAATGAAAAGTATTTCAAAATTTTCTCAGTTCTAATTTCTTTTTTTAATTTTTTTTTTTTGAGAGAGAGAGAGAAAGAGAGAGTGGGGGGAGGGCAGAGAGAGAAAGAGGGAAATCTCAAGCAGGCTCTGCACTGTCAGCACAGAGCCCGATGTGGGGCTCAAACTCACCATCCGTAAGATCATGACCTGAGACGAAATCAAGAGTTGGACACTCAACTGACTTAAGACACCAAGGTGCTTCTCTCAGTTTTAATTTCTAATACAATATTGATAGTGATCACCCACATAAACAAAACCTCTCTGGGGGTCCTCTATTATTTCTAAGAGTGTAAGGGGGTTCCTGAAACCCAAAGTTTGAAAGACGTGAACCAACTGCCATAACATGGCACTGTCTCCTCAGTAGGTAGAATACGTGGGTCCAGAAACTAAGAGATAGATTTAGGCATTGCCCTGCTCACCATCATTCCTAGCGACCCCCTTGTGGACTTCGTGTTTCCCATTCCCATAACTCTGAGCTTTATGGGTTTAGAGATTCAGTTTTCAGAGAGAAAACGATTCCACCAAGGGACTCAGTGAATTTTCCAGTAAACTTTTACCTATGACTGTCAGGGGCCAAGTTTTGACCCCTGGTGCAGAGACAGCAGCAGAGAAGGAAAGGAGTCACCATCCTGGCAGGAAATTGACTCAATCATAAGGAAGATTATAAGGGGCTGCTGTTACTCCATGGGGGCAGGAAGAAAATATTCAGCATCCAATTTTGGTAATAAATGGAAGTGCAGCAATCATGACTGTAAGTCTCAGACCCCTCATAGGGTTTAATCACCAGATCAGTCAAACCACCTGGACCTACAGAGCTGCTGGTTGTGAATGAGGGGAACCTGAAACAGTCGTCAAAGGAGACGAATGTTAGTTGCAACCTCTACATGAGCTGCATCAGTGGGGCTGTTGTTCCTATTTCCTTTCTGTTGCATGTTTCCTCAAGTAAAATGACCAATCAGAATCCTGGAGGAACTGTTCCCAGACATCGCTCAAACCCAAACCAAGTGGTGCACAGTGGCATGTCATAAATGCTGTGGTCCTCCCCCAGATACCTCTTTAGGATTGATGTACTTGATCTCCCAATTGGTGATGGCCTAACAACTGGAGACTCCAGCAGCATCCTTCTCCAAGAACTGCCCTCAGCTGAAGAGAGCTGTCCAACCCAGGATCATGCCCTGCCACGGAGGCAGACTGGTCATGAGGGGCACAAACACCAGCCATCCTCCCTCAAGGTGAGACAACTTTAAAGGGCCACCCAGCTTCAGAGAGTCCCCCTATGATGGCATGAGGCCTTGGTGGCGATGACAAAACACTTCAGCTTCTCCCTCTACCTGTGTCTATGTCTTAACACCCCACAGGTATTGATCCTGAGGATCCCACCTGGTAAACTTTCCACACTCAAGTCCTTGTCCTGGAATTTGGTTCCTAAGGACCTGATTGGAGGCACGGTGTATACAATGTCCTGTTCCATTTCAGTCCTACACATTTTTCAAAATTATACATTTGACCTAGAATTTACATAGATCAATACATCCTAAAATGAGGATCTAAGGAAGCATGAGGCAAAATCAAAAACATTCACGTGTTCAGGTAAATCTGGAAAATCTTAGCTAACTAAAATAAATTTATTTAAAACATTTTTTAAATGTTTTTATTATTTATTAATGAGAGAGGGAGAGAGAGACAAAGTGTGAGTGGGGTAGGGGCATAGAGGGGGGGAGACACAGAATCTGAAGCAGGCTCCAGGCTCCGAGCTGTCAGCACAGAGCCTGATGTGGGGCTCGAACTCACGAACCGCGAGATCATGACCTGAGCCAAAGTTGGATGTTCGACCGCTTGAGCCACCTCAGCGCCCCTAAAATAAATTTCTTTAAGATGAAACTTCTCAGGGCTTCAAATATTCTTCTTGGAGAGTACATGTCCAAGAGGAGGTCTTGTGGTATACAAATTCTTCCCAAAATTTTTTGACCATGGATTTAAAAGTTTTTATTTATTTACTCATTTTTGCTGTGTATCTATTATAGTTTCTATAGGGCGCAGTTTGGAAAATACTAGTTCACATTTCTAGAAACTTAATTAGTAGCCATTTTGTTTGGCACCTTTAAAAGTTAAAATGGCACTGGGGATGCTTTTTTTACAAGTCACTTACAAAAACTGGCATGAAACTTGGATCTAATGTCTGCATTTCCTTTCAATAAATTGCTCAGTAACAGAGATACTGAAAATCAATTCACTGAACCACAAACTGCCTCAAAGTTGGAGTCATGATTTTGAAAAGTTAGCACCACGACTTTAGCTGTAAGGGTTTATTAAAATGTTCATTGAAGGGCATCTGGGTGCCTCAGTCAGTTAAGCATCTTATTCTTGATTTCTGCTCAGGTCACAATCTCAGGGTCATGAGATAGAGCCCTGGGTTGAGCTCCGTGCTCTGCACTGAGTGTGGAGCCTGCTTGGGATTCTCTCTCTCTTCTGCTGTCTCTGTGCCCCTACCCAGCACATGTAGGCATAGTCCTTCACCCTCTTTCTTTCTCCCTTTCTCAAAATAAACAAACATTTTAAAAAAATGTTCCCAGGGCTCCTGGGTGGCTCAGTTAAGTGGCCGACTTCGGCTCACGTCATGATCCCAGAGTTCGTAGGTTCCAGCCTTGTGTTGGGCTCTGTGTTGACAGTATGGAGCTTGCTTGGGATTCTTTTCTGGTTCTCCCCCACTCAAGCTCTCTCTCTCTCTCAAGACAAATAAATACACTTAAAAAAATTTTTTTAATAAAAATAAAAAAATGTTCTCTGAGAATATTATACGGAACTAGTTGAGGGGGTTCACTCATGAATCCATGACACCTTGATGCATGCCTGGCTGACTTTGGCAAAAAAAAAAAAAAAGACTTGCATAGGCTGCCGTCCGCATCAGTTGCTGTGGTTCTTGCCAAGTGAATTGAGTGGCACAATCCAGATGACCTCACCACACATGAGGGGTGCAGGGGTCAACTGAATATAAGGAAGGCTAAATGCTGTGGGGCGGGTTGGCATGAATCACTTTTCAGTAGAGGCACTTCATCTGGATGGTGGCCATCTGACTCAGTCAAATTTTCTATTTTAGGAAGTATAAATGCCAGGGCAGATCTCTCCAGCTAAGGTTGTAGCCCAAACAACACTGGGCTTTTGTTCTGCTTCCCCATTCTCATTCTGAGCAGCACCGGGATCCAGATGCCCAGGCTGCCAGGGAGATGGCTTCCCTTGTTGCTTCACCAGTCCCCATACCAACGGGAATCTTTGCAGTCGCATAAAAACCTGACGGTTACAGAAACTAGTATTGAGAGTGGAGTTGCAAGATGTCCTCAGTGCCATGGACCTGATTAAAATGCCACCGGGCAGAGGAAAGTAAGAATACCCACATCTTACGGAGGAAGGCTAGCAGGTCTGTGACGTACAGCAGTGAAGAGGTTGATTACGCTCTCACATTTTGGTCTCAGGGTGCAGGTGAGGTGCCCACTAAAGATGAGGCTCCGAGGCAATGACAGATGTCATTTCACGGGCTGGGGAGAAGTTTGTAGGCAAGGACAGGTAGGTTGTTTCTAATGGCTCAGAGTAACCTCATTTGGGAAAGGAATTGACTCTGGCTCCGGACTGTACTGCTCTAGGCAGATAAAGAAGCTGACCCCACTCAGGAAGAACCATTTCCTTGTGATTTGTCTTCTTGCTGTAAAATGAGATCAGAAGCTGATTCGATTCAGGGGCGCCTGGGTGGCTCAGTCGGCTCAGGTCATGATCTTGCCGCTTGTGAGTTTGAGCCTCATATCCGGGACACTGCTCTCAGTGCAGAGCCTACTTCGGATCCTCTGTCCCCCTCTCTCTCTCCCCCTCCCCCGCTCTCTCTCTCCCTCAAAAGTAAGTGAAGATTAAAAGAAAAAAAAAGAAACTGATTAGATTCAGAACTTGAGAAGCTGGATTCCTAGACACAACAAGTGTCTGTGTCAGTGTTGTGGCCCTCATTCTCAAAAACAGGAATTGTGAAAAACAGAGGGATATCTGGGAAGTCTTGGGTGCCTGAAGAATTAGATTATTCCCAACATAGGTGGGGTTACTTCAGATAATTTGCCACCATTACTCCCGTTTCCACTGGATGTAACAGTCCTCCCCAGCAGGAGGCGTACCTTGTGACCATAACGTAAGTTCAGATTCATCCTCAATGCTTTGTAAATCCCACCATGGAAGAGAAAAAATAATTCCGAATTCAGGTCAGGCCAGAGATAGTGCACACTAGATCCCAGGAGAAACACGCGGAGCTGGGCATTAAGATTAAGGCAGAGCGACTACATAGTAGGATTGAACTGATTTTAAAGGTCTAACACTGCCAGCAAATGTTGACCTTGATGCTTGTTTGCCCGGCCAGAGTCTTTGTTTATGTGGGTTATATCTATTAATATTTCCCACATTAGAAATTATTATAAATATGGTTTCAACCTGAGGACCCCAGTAACACGTCTCAGGGACCTCGAGGGATCTGCAGACCATATTTTGAGAACCACTCAGCTAAGGGCATTTGGGGGGTTTCCTGAGATACCCCTGAGGATTCAGAAATTTTGTGCATTCATTTTTATGATAAACTATGTATGCAAACCCATAGAGGACCACAGTTGAAACAGAGCCATTGTATGTTGGGGCCCACATTGATATTGTGTCCAGTTACGTTGGGATCTCCTTTTGAAGTAGGGTACACAGGTAGCTGTGACTGCAAAGTGCACAGAAGCCCGGGGAGCCTGAACTAAAGGGAGAACTTGGGCCATGGCAATCAACACCATGTTCATGGCAGAGGGGATTTACCGTGTGAATTTTAATTTATGAGCAAGCGTATTTGAAGGTAGTCAAAGAAAGAAATTTTCATTTCCAAGTCCAAAATCTAATGGAATTAGCTGCCCACTTCGGATATCAATAATGCTATAATGCAGCCCCCTTACCTAGATATAACCAGACAGCTAATGGAGTTAGCAAGGAGCACCTCATTAAAACTGGTGCTCAAGGGCAAGGCTTTGGTTAAATGTGAGTCCCAATTAAAAAAAAAAAAATGTGAGTCCCAATTCTCCTAAGAAGTAAAGTTTGTTCTTAATATGATTTTGCATGGGGCATTCCCTGTATTATTAAATTTAAAGTACAGAAACATAATAAGCAAAAAACTGACAGCAAGATAATAACTTTTGACTGTTAAACTCAGCATTGGCAACCTAGCTTCCATAACACATTATCACATTAAATTAATGTTGCTGGGTTTATTTTTATTGACTGCAGTTTTGCAAAAGCCTATTTGAGCTTTCTAGTTGAATAAGTACTATAGGCATAGGAGTTTATGCCCTTTTACTTGTACATTTCTATGTGAGATTATAATAAAAATGATGCTGGGAGTCCATGAGAACTTTTCACCCTCTAGAATGGGTGCACACATTACTCAGGTGAGGAGTGGAGAGAATGAGCAGGTTGCTAGAGAAAGGCATAGTGGCTGGTAGCTATTTTGTGGGTCAGACTTCTCCTGGACAGCACAGCACAGCAAATACTGGGTAGATGGGATTGGGAAGGGCCCCTACAGGATCTGAAATGCATCTCTCAGTTGACTGTGAACTTCCGGGCAGCTGGAGCTAGGTGGGCTGGGGAGTGGGGGTTGGGGTGGGTGGGAAGGAACCTGTTACCAGCAGAGGCCAAGTGGGGTGGTACTCCAGGGGCTTGAGAGCAGTGACCAGTGAAGGTGTGCTGACTCCTCTCTTTGCAGGTGGATGACTTAGGGCGGACAGGCCCAGCCCTGACATTTGTGAGAGCTAGGGGCAAGTGTTCAAATGGTGGCTTCCATTTTCATAAGCCGACACTTAAAAGTTATAAATCACAAACAGTTAAACAACTTTCCACACTCCCTTCTTGACAAATATATCTTCATAATGATTAGACAGAAAATATATGGGGGTGCCTGGGTGGCTCAGTCAGTTAAACATCTGACTCTTGATCTCAGGGTTGTGAGTTCAAGCTCTGTGTTGGGCACCTACTTAAAAAAAATGAGTAAAGCTGAAGGTTTCTATGTTGACAAAACATCAAAGATGACTGGACATAATTATTATTGCATATTCTGGGAGTTCTGTTCATGGACCTGTGGTGTTTGGATAAGGAATAGATAAGATATTTATAAACTGTAAATTATTATTTTTAAAATAAAATTTATTTTTTGCCTTTATTCTAGCAAACTCGCTAATTATGTAGTTATACTGAACACTTTCATGTAATTTCTATTCTAGGGATAGTAGGGTTTAAAACTGCATTTTCCAGGAAGAGAGCCACCAGCTAAATGTGGCTATTTAAATTTAAATTGATTAAAATTATATAAAATTAAAAATTAAGTTCCTTGGTTGTACCAGTCACGTTTCAGGTACTCAGTAGCCACATGGGACTAGTGGTTAAACAGCATGGATATAGAACATTCCATCATTGCATAAAGTTCTATTAGACTACACTGATCTAAATGATTAAAACATAAAATATAATCATACAAGGGCTCCTGGGTGGCCCAGTCAGTTAAGTGTCCAACTTGATTTTGGCTCAGGTCATGATCTCATGGTTCGTGAGTTTGAGCCCCACTTCGGGCTCTTTGCTTACAGCATGGAACCTGCTTGGGATTCTCTCTCTTTCTCTCTCTGTCCTCCCTTGCTCACATGTGCTCTCTCTCAAAAATAAATAAACATTTAAAAATAAATAAATAAAATGTAATCATACTGAAATTATTCAAAAATGGAGTATGTTTAATAAAATTATAAAGTAAATGTAAAAGATAAAAAGCTAAAATTACTCTCCATAAGTTTTTAATGTTATATTTTCTAAATTATTCAAAATTATTTAAACTAAAAGACAACATACAAATAATAATAAACAGAATATCAGGGTTTTAATAAAATACATTTTCATTATTTAATAAAATTTTTAAATAAAGTTGAAATATAACTTATTGAATTTAAAATTTTTAATTAAGTAGTGTTAAATTGTTATACAAATAAAACTACTTGCAATTCTAATGTTCAATGTCCATTTTGTTGCCAATGTAAAGAATCATTATCAATCTTCATACATATTATGTAAGAGACATACGCACACACAGTGATACGATAATACTGTAAAATGTTCCTCAGGCATCTTGTGCAATTGTTTTGAAGAGACTGCTAACTTGTGGGAAACTTTGAAACTATGAATTGGAACACAAAAAGCATAAAGAAATAGATACTGCGTTATGCAAGGTGCTCCAGAGAAAAATTGTCACAAGGTGTCCTTTCCTCTTATATGAAGCTTGTACCATGCAAATGTTTTGCACATTTCAAATCAGTGTCCATCATAGTGATAGCAGCAACCCACCTACATAGTTTTCTAACGTTTGAACAAAGTTGCTTTTTGTTTCAAGAACATAGGGCAAGAGAAGTAAAGACAAGCTTCCCTGTGTTGGTCCTTAAGGTTGTGGGTTACACTGGCCGTGCTGGTAACAGAGGCTCTCACTATTTCTTTATGCTTGTGATATATGGGGCCCACTAACCCAGGGGACCAGGGTAGAAGCCGTTTTCCCCAGGGCCAATGGCCAGGAAACTGGAATGTAGGGTTGGGGTTTTTCCTCTCACAGTATGCTATTAACCACTTTCAGTGGTTTTTCTTCTGGTTCACCACCCTCAGTGCCTGTTGGTCTGGAAAGCTTAGCACCTAAAGAATGGAAATTGGTTGGAATATCTAGAGTTTCAAAGCTTATTGATTCGACTGTTTAAAACAGTACTTACATAAGACTTACAGCCAGGCACTGTACTTTATATGTACTCATTTACCTAATTCTCATAATAATTTATAATAATTCTATTATTATCCTAATTTTATGTATGAGGAAACTGAGGCACCAAAAGATTAAGTACCTTGTCCAGGATCAATCAGCTAGTTTGTGGAGAAGCCAGGATTCAAACCCAAGCAGTCCTGCTTCAGAGTTCATGATCTTAACCGCATTGTCAATTTGCTCCTCTTTCTGCATGGATTATATCTTTCGCATTTTAAAAGCTATTTAATTTTTGATAGGTAATATATTCCTAGACTTTTAAGAAAGCAAAATGATATTAAAAGATCTGCATTGGGTGCTGGGACAACCATATATGCAAGTGCCCACATGCAAAAGAATGGACTTGGACCCCCTACTTCATACTATGTACAAAAATTAACCCAAAATGGATTAATGAACATAAAACTCTAAAACTCTTAGAAATAAACAGAGTCAAATCTTCATGCCCTTGGAATTGGCAATAGATTCTTAGATACGACACAAAAGCATGGGCCACAAAAGAAAAAGAGACAAATCGAACTTCATCAAAATTAAAAACTTTTATGCATCGAAAAGTATTCTCAAGAAAGTGAAGAGTTCCAGTTTCTGGTGCAGCATGTAAGAAGCTTGGAGGTCACCACTCTGTCTTACCGAGTAAAAACCTGAATAAACTGAAAAATTAACAACTCTTCATATAGGCAAAAGAGAAGTGACGTCACAGGGCAAACGTACAAAGAATCAACTTACCAGGGCAGGAGCCTACAAACAGAAACCTTTATGGAGACCCTTGTGGAAGTAGGAAAACTAGAACTGAGATTGAAAAATTGCTGGAGGCTCAATGAGGACCATTCTGAGGGTCAAAAACTCCAGAGGAACCTTAGTCATGCAGGGGGGTCCCCACAGTTTTCTAAGTTTTACCTCCAGGAGATTGACCACGTCCTCACAGTGAATATCAGAGGAAAAATTCCCACATGCTTCTTGCAGGAGGAAGGGAAAGGAACCATTTTACAATACACAAGTGCATTCTGTTCTTAATAAGATTCTGTTTTTAAGAAGATGCTCACTAATCTCTTCCTGGCATCAACCAAGACTAGATTTCCTCCTTTGCAGGTAGGTGGGACCATGTGAGTAATCTGGCTGATCAAATGGGGTGGATGCGATGAATACCAATTTCAGGCCTGGCCCTAAAGCTCCAGTGGGATCCTCCTTGTTCTGGCTCTCCCTGGTCACGTGACTAGAAGTGAAGGCTTCCGAGCTAATAGAGCCACATTATGGAAGCCGCCTGGATCTCTGAGTCACCACCTGGAGGACAATTGCTCTGGAAAGCCTTTTGCTTCACAGTGGACTGTGACATGCACAAGAATTAAACCTTAATTGTGTAATGTCACTGAGACTTTGGGCCTATTTATTACAGCATAACAATTAACTTCCCTTACAGGGCTGGCCTTATGGTTGTTTATGGTGTATCTATCTTGTGGGTCAGATTCCTGTGTCTAGAAGGGAGTCTAGCTCATAATAGGTGCTCCTATGATAGTGATTACTACTTCTACCGGCTTCCATGAAAGCTATGTCCTTTTCCCCAACCTGCTGCTGCTGCCTTCCTAAGAGCCTGCCATGTCCCAGTATTACAGGTATTCTGACTATTTAAACCTTTTTTACATCACTTAGGAACATAAATCTCAAAATGAAAAGAATGGAGGTATGACCTAAGATATAGATGATTTTTACACAGCCTCAAATGAACAGATAAATGTATGACAGTACAAGTTGGGAAGTGCCTGTAGTCACTTAGAAATTTCTCCTTAATAGCCTGTAACCTCTTTTTCCCCTCTACAGCAAGTTTTGCTGTAAGCAGTTCAAAATATTTTTGCTGCGAGGCATCCAGCCTTGACATAAAGGAAAACTATTGCCCTCGGCTGTTATAATTAAGACATCTGATTTCTAAATAGGATGACCATAAATCCCAACTTTCCTGGGACAGTTCCAGTTTATTTATGCCTGTAGTCCCAGGACCCTATCCCGTTAGTACACCCCCTCACTCTCCAGAATGTCCTGCTTTGGATGGTAAGTTATATGGCTACCCTGTTTCTAAATTAAAAATGTGTATTATTGCATGGAATATTATTTTCCTTAAATTATTTACTTTAAGTTGATGAACTGCTCTTGACTTACCTTTTGAACCATCTGTCTTACTCTATAGCATGTTTTCCCCTTTGACTAAAGATAGAATCATCAGAGGAAGAGAAGTTTGAAGGAGCAGAAGCTCAAGGATAAATAGGCACTAATGAAAGTAAAGAGTAGATGGGTAGGTATTCTCACTCCACGCCACACATATCTCTAGAAGCTTCCATCTCTGTATTTATTGGTAGCTTATCTAAACCTATAGTGTAAATAGGATGAAGATTCTGTATTTGAATGGTTGGCATATTTTTCTTAATTCTCTTTTCCCCTAGTTTTTATTGAGAAATGTATGTTTCTGACATACACTACTGTGTAAGTTTAAAGTGGTCTTATTTACATATATTGTGGTCATGATTATGATGTGGTCATGATTTACATGATTACAATATATGTGAAATGATTGTGAAATGATTATCACAATAGGTTCAGCTAACATCCATCATCTCAAATAGGTCCAAAAAAAAAAAAAAAGAGAGAGAAAAATTTTCTCCTTGTGATGAGAACTCTTAGGATTTATCCTCTAAACTTTCCTGTACATTGTACAGTGTTAGCTGTAGTTATCATGTTGTACATTCCATCCCTAGGACTTATATAAAGTACCGATTAGTATAAGACACAAGTATATTAGTATATATACTTGTAAGTGTATATATATAAGATATATAATATATACGTCTATATCTTATAAGTTTGTACCTGTTGACCATTTTTCTCCTACTTTCCCTCTCCCCACCCTCTGTCCGTTGTATCACATGTCTGATCTGTTTTTCTATGAATTGTTTGTTTGTTTGGTTTTGATTCCACATGTAAGTGAGGTCAGACAGTATTTGTCTTTCTATCTGGCTTATTTCACTTAGCATAATGCCCTCAAGGTCCATTCATGTTGTCACAAATGATAGGCATCCTCGTTTTTGAAGACTGAACAATATTATCTCATATATATATGAGATGTATCTCACAACTTCTTTATCCATTTATCTATTGAAGGGCACTTAGGTTGTCTCCATATCTTGGCTATCATAAATAATGCTGCTAATGACCATGTGGTTGGGGGGGGGGGCGGATATCTTTTCAAGTTATTGTTTCAAGGATGTGAGGGCGATCTGGCTGCGACATCTGTCACCCCAATGATCACCAGGGTTGATTCAGCTGATCTGGCTGGCTAGGCGGGTGTCCCCTTCCTCACTGCTCCATGTGCGTCCCTCGTGAAGCTGCGGGCTCGGTCGAAGAGAACGACCTTCCCCGATAGAGGAAGATCGTTCTTGGTCAAGGGTATACGAGTAGCTGCGCTCCCCTGCTAGAACCTCCAAAGAAGCTCTCAAGTTAGTGTTTCAATTCCTTTGGACATATTTCCCAAAATGGATTGCTGGGTCATATAGTAAATCTATTTTTAATTTTTTGAGCCTTCTCCATATTGTTTTTCCTTGTGGCTGTACTGATTTACAGTCTATGCTAGCATTTGTTATCTTGTCTTTTTGATGATGGTCTAACAGGTGTGAGGTGATGTCTCATTGTGGTTTAATTTGCATTTCCCTAATGACTAGTGATGTTGAGCATCTTTTTCACATACCTGTTGGCCTTTTGTAGATCTTCTTTGGAAAAATGTCTATTCAGGTTCCTTTACCCATTTTTAAATTGAATTATTTGGGTTTGTTTTTGTTTTGCTACTGAGTTATATGAATTCTTTATATATTTTGGATATTACCCCCTTATCAGATATGTGGTTTGCAAACAGTTTTTCCCATTCCATAGGCTGTGTTTTCTCTTTGCTGGTCATTTCTTTTGCTATACAGAGTTTTTAGTTTGATGGGGTCCCACTTGTTTCTTTTTGATTCTGTTGCTTGTGCTTTAGGTGTCATATCCAAAAAATCATTACCACGACCCATGTCTAGGATTTTATTCCTACCTTTTCTTTTAGGAGTTTCATGGCTTCAGGTCTTACATTTAAGTTTTTAATCCATTTCTACTTAATTTTGTTAGTGGTGTAAGATAGGTGTCTATTTTCATTCTTTTATATGTGTATATCCAATTATCCCAGCACCATTTATGCAAGAGCCTATCCTTTCTCCACCGGGTGTTCTTGGCTCCTTTGTCAAATATTAGTTGTCCATATATGCTTTGGTTTATTTCTGCGCTCTCAATTATGTTCTGTTGGTCTATGTGTCTGTTTTTTATGCCAGTACCACACTGTTTCGAACACTATAGCTTTATAGTATTGCTTGAAATCAGGGAGTGTGATGCCTCCCGCTTCATTCTTCTTTTTTAGAATTTCTTTGGATATTTAGAGTCTTCTGTGGTTCCATATACATTTTAGGAGTGTTTTTTTCTACTTCTGTGAAAAAATGCCATTGGAATTTTGATAGGGATTGCATTGAATCTATAGATGGCTTTTGGTAGTGTTGGTATTTTAACAATATTAATTCTTCCAATCCATAGACACAGGATACCTTTCCATTTATTTGTGTCTTTGATTTCTTTCATCACTGTCTTGCAGTTTGCAGAGTAGAGCTCTTTCAACTCCTTGGTTAAATTTATTCCTAACTATTTTTATTGTTTTTGATGCTGTTGATTATTTCTTTTTCAGAAAATTCGTTGTTAGGATATAGAAACATACTGGTTTTTGCATGTTAATTTTATATCCTGCAACTTTACTGAAGCCATTGATTAGATCTAATGGTGTTTGGGTTGAGGTTTTAGGGTTTTCTGTGTATAAAATCATGTCATCTGAAAACAGAGACCATTTTACTTCTTCCCTTCCAATTCTGATAACTTTTATTTCTTTTTCTTGCCTGATTGTTCTAGCTAGCTAGTACTGCCTGTACTATGTTGAATAGGAGTGGCAAGAGTGGGCACCTTTTTCTTGTTCCTGTTCTTAGAGGAAAAGCTTTCAACCTTTCATCACTGGGTATGATATTAGCTGTGGGCTTGTCAGGAAACATATGCTCTTGTGTTTTCAACTGAGTGTTTGCTGGGGGGAGCCTAGAATCCCATTTCTGTCTCCATGGAGATTACTGACAAGTTCTCTCCTAAGTGAGAAGTTAGGCTAAGCTAAACCTCCTTTGCCATTGGCTGAGGAACTCTCAGGGCTGGGAATAAGGCTGCATGAAAGGAGGGCCAGTGGCAGCCAGAGGCTTACTCTTAGGAACAAGTCCTTTTGCCTTCACAGGAATGGAGAGAGGTTCAGGCAGGACCACAGTAAAACTCCAAATCTAGGGTTTTATTGACTTTGTCTGCAAAACCTTTCATTTTAGGTAGCTAGAAACAATATAACAACTGCATTCAACAGACATTTATTGAAGACTCCATAAGTTTCTAGTGAGCTAAGCTTTGTTTAGGGTATGAAGGTGATCTTTGTCCCCAGGTGGCTTTTATTATATCGGAAATTGGAAACTCAGATGCTTACAAGGGTCAAAGTAGCATGAATAAATGAAGAAGACTTGACGTAAGAAAGATTATGATGGGGGGCGCCTGGGTGGCTCAGTCGGTTGAGCGTCCGACTTCGGCTCAGGTCACAATCTCGCAGTCCATGAGTTCGAGCCCCGCGTCGGGCTCTGGGCTGATGGCTCAGAGCCTGGAGCCTGCTTCCGATTCTGTGTCTCCCTCTCTCTCTGCCCCTCCCCCGTTTATGCTCTGTCTCTCTCTGTCTCAAAAATAAATAAAAACGTTAAAAAAAAATTTTAAAAGAAAGATTATGATGGCAACTGCCATTCAGCCCAAGTCCAAGAAGAGATGGTAGGAAATTATGGGGACTGTGAGCACCTGGAAAGACCGTGTCCTTTTCAGAAGGGACAGCCGCCACTCAGATCCAGCAGGTTATTGCCAGGAGGACCCAGTGCTGCCAGATTTTATGATTTTCTAAGATAATCCAGAAATACAGGTTTTTATTCCAAATGTGCCTATTTTTAAATATTAGTAAGTGGGTGTTTTTTTTTTTCTTTTTAAATTATTTGCCTTTATAACACTGTGAGCCAAACAAACCATCTCTGCAGGTTGGATACAGTCCTTGGGCCTCGAGTGTGTGCTTGGGTCCTAGATTTGTAGTTGATACTAGGGCAAAGATTACAAAGGACAAATGGGGTCTGGGCATATCCAAACACTCGAGAAGCAATTGTTTACCTGCAAGCCAAGAGCCAGAAGAAGGCTTAGAGTTCATCAAGTCTATTCTTTATTTTATAGGAAAAGGCACTGAAGTCTAAGCATGGAGAGTAGGCATTAAGGCCCAGCCCAAGGTGAGATTTTGTCAGCCTGATCAGAGTCACCATGTACAGTCAGAAGACACATCAGACAATGAAGGCATTCCAATGGCCGTCCGCCTCAGCAGTCCCATGCCCCAGTGCCCTGGGATTCAGTGTCTGTGTCTGGGCTGCTGGTAGGGGGATGCCTGGCTGTGGGGCCCTTGTTCATCCCTGAGCCCAGTAGGGATGTTTTGCAGGCCAGTACGGAGGGATTTAGTTTAAATGTGAGGAAGTACATTTTGATCAATGACAGGGCCAGATCATAGAAAAGGTTGTGAATACCTCCCTCTGGAAAGTTTTTGGCAAGTTGCCATTCAGTAGTGATTTGAATTTGGGAGCTAGGAAGTTCATCGAGTTCATCCCTCTGCCTCCAAGGAGTGTTGCCTTTGCTCTACATTCTCTGGGAGTTTCCTAAGGCAAGGGAGGGCCACTTCTGCCACCAGGCCACTATTCTGTCTTCTTATGGCTGTATCTAAGGGAAGAGCACACTACTTTTTCACCTTGGTAACAGGGAACTTTTAAAAATCACATTAGGGTTTATTTTTGAGAGAGAGAGAGAGAGAGCACAAGTGAGCAAGGGACACACAGAGAGAGAGAATCCCAAGAGGGGCAGAGGGAGAGAGAGAGAGAGAGAGAAAAAGAGAAGGAGGGAGGGAGGGAGAGAGAGAGAAAGCAGCCGGGCTCACCTGAAGCGGAGCTCATGCTCACAAACCATGAGATCGTGACCTGAGCCGAAGTCAGATGCTTAATGATTGAGTCACCCGGGCTCCCACATTAAGATTTTTTTAATGCCCCTTGTAGAAAATATAAAATAAGAAAAGCATAAAGAACAAAAAAATTAATATAATTGAACTACCCAGAAAAAATCTGATATCATATTTGTATTTTTATATACATATATAATCATATATGTACATATGGTTATATTATATGCGTAATACATGAAGATATAATACTTGTATACATATATCTCATAATTTAAAAAATTGAGATTTACATGCTCTTTGGTAACCTGTGTGTTACTTTATTGTGAACACTTTTACATGTTTTTAATTATTCTTTTATGATTTTTTATAGCTTTACAATATTCCATGAGATGGAGTACCATAACTCATTTTGATGGCATTTCTGAGGGGACAAAAACTGCGTAACAAGGAAGTTTCTCACATAGTTCAATGCAAGGGTCTTGAATCTTTTCCTGAAAAAAGAACTGCTTTTGATTTAATCCCAAAGCCTGGTAATGATGACATATAGCCTCTTACATGGAGAAGGGAGAACCGGGGAAAGATCTAAGCCACAGCAGCTTTCTGGGACACCCACCGAGTAATTTTCAAAATCAGCCGGCCAGTTTATTGGGACACTCGGCCTCAAACCCTCACACAGAATGGGAAAAGGTTCGTAAAGTTAGCGTGGCATCCGCCTGGGGGGTCAGGCTGGTATTACCACACGCGGGGCACTGGCCCGCTTCTGTTCACACAAAAATAGGAATATTCCTGGCGTGAAGAGGTGGTGAGGAGGTCACTGGCCCCGAGCTCAGCAGAGTCCCATGTTCCTCCCCCTGCACAAGGGCCCCTTCCTGATGGAACTACTGCAGCCACAAAGCCTGGTCTGCCAAAGCTTCCCTCCTTGTGTAGGCAGAACGGTTGTCTGAACTTGAACCCGGAGGGTTTCTTCTGCAGACTGCCAGGGTCCTCCTGGCCGCTGGCCCAAGGAGTAAACAGGGCCTTCTCCAGATGCAGCTGGGTCCTTCCCAGAAAGAGCTCACAGGAAACCCTGTGCAGAAAGTTTGTCCTCACGGCACGAAGCACAGTAAACTCAAGAGACCCTCTCAGTCCAGATCAAGTAAGTATAGGCAGGATTCCCGGCCTGCAGTTTTCCTGCAAAAGGCCACTTATCTTCATTCTTTCCCTGCCCCACCCCCTTCTTTGGCAGCAGAAGCTATTTTTAAACCGCCCTGGCAACGAGAGGACACAGGCAGGGCCTCTCGTGATGCTGTAGTCACCACAGACTGATGGGGAAGGTGGTACAAGAGCCTGTTTCTTTCTCCTCCTGCCAGAAGTGATGCCCTGAGAGTCTACCAAGTTCCCTGCCTCACCTCTGCCTCCGTTCCTAGCTTAGCCCTCGTCAATTTCTTCTGCGAAAACTTCTCAGACTTTAGCTCTCGGGATGATTGTGATCGGTGTTCAGAAACTTGACCTAGAACTGTACCCTCTGGTGCTGGCGTGAGCTGGAATGAGTGCTAGCGGTGGCCAGCTATGGGCGTGGCCCGACCCGTGCAGTAAATAAAGGCACAGGTCTGCAGAGAACGCAGAATCGATAATGAAGCCAATTTAAAGCTGCTCTGCTTTTTACTATCGACATGGGCCAGCAATTTTTTTTGTCAGTGATAAATAC
This sequence comes from Panthera uncia, assembly GCF_023721935.1. Taxonomy (NCBI): domain Eukaryota; kingdom Metazoa; phylum Chordata; class Mammalia; order Carnivora; family Felidae; genus Panthera; species Panthera uncia. The sequence goes on from NC_064810.1 coordinate 79,220,533, forward strand.
TCCTCGATGGTCCCCCTCCCTTTCAACCCCTGCTGCTGTGCTGCCTTTCCTGCCCCCGTGCTCCCCCTCTACTCATGTCCCGTGATGACCCAGCTCATGGCGCCACTGCCTGGGAAACCAAGGCATTGCTCGGCTCACATTCCAAGTCCTGCTCTGGATTGAACGTTCGTGTGCCCCCAAACTTCATACGTTGAAGGCCTAATCCTCAAAGTGATGGCATTTGGAGGCGTGGCTTTGGGGGGGAAATAATATGTTTAGATGAGGTAATGTATCATGATGAGATTAGTGCCCTGATAAGAAACCAGAGCTTGCTCACCCTTACGCGCTCTCTCTCTCTCTCTCTCTCTCTCTCTCTCCCCCTCCCCCAAAATCCATGTGAGGACTCAGCCGAAAGACACCTAAACCAGTAAGATGATTCTCAAAAGAACCCAATCAAGCTGCAGCCTGATCTCAGACTGCCAGCCTCCAGAACTGTGAGAAGTAAATGTTTGTCACGGAAGCCACCTGCCTATGTTATTTTTGTTATAACACCCCAACTTGATTAAGACAAATCCCTCACGCTTGGCTATGAGAAACACAGACTTCCTGGCTGCATGAACAGCCACAAGTAGGTCCCCGAAATGTGAAGTGCCCACTGGCTCAGCGACCTTTCCTGCCAAGCTCAGGGAAAATGAATGACAGCGAGCTGAACACACAAAAGGCCCTCTCCCACCCCCCATGACGGTGACCCAAAGCCTGCTGGTAGAGGTTCGCTCCCCTGGACCTTGAATGGGATGTGAACTTCCTAATTCCTCTGTGAAAGGGATTACCATTTAAGCAAAGAGCACTTGTCCCTCAGAGGGCTTCGAGGGATCACAGGAGAGAAAACAGTGGTATAAGTGGAGATGGAAGAAAAGATCACAAAAAATAAGCCATTTGCTTGAAAGTTTGGGGGGGAGGACGGGGCTCACTCCTGCATTTTTCAGTTCTGAGACCCAATTTGTAACCACAATAAATATATATGGAGTGAAATCTTTTTACGTGGCCAAATTTCATACCCGACTCCAAAGGGACATTTTTTAAGTGCAGGGAGCTCTGAGAGCACTCATGTGTGTGCTGAATTGGGGCCTTTGGTAGCATTTACTCTTTAAAGGAATTCTATGTTCTTTCTGCATTTTTTTACTACCCCATCTGGCACTGTTCCCTTAACCTCCCTTATATGTCCCTCAGTTGAGCTAAATTCCCTCTTGCTTTGCTAAGCACACCATTCACATCGAGGTGCGTAAGAATCAGGCGTTCAGGACCTTGGCAGTCTGAAAATACACTTGTGGTTTGGATTAATTTTCTCTTTCTATTTTTAATCCTCTTGCATATTTACATAGGACTTCCCTTCTCTGGGGCTCCTATTGCTTCTCAACAATGATTTGTTCTTCTTCCCAGCATCTCCTAGAGGCAGCAAATGGGTACTGCTGTAGCATTCAGGACCAAGGAGAATCCTCCTTTGGACAGCCTGCCCAAGAGCCCTCAGGACGAAGAACCCCTCGCTCATCCTCTCCAGGCAACCCTGGGGGTAGTAGCCTCTTCTTCTGTCTCTACCCATTTCCCTTGTCATCCTGTACTAGGTTACTTTTTAATAACTTCCTGTTTAGGTAATCGGTATCACTTATGACCATCATCTGAGGACAGACAGGACAAGTGAAATCTGTAACAGCCGGTAGGGAATGGGTGTTGTAGTGCTAGAGCAAAGCCCTTTGGAGCCAAGTGGTCACCCTTTAGATGCTGCAGGGGGCAGAAGTCTGGGTCCCAGTGGAGGAGCCAGGACGAATGGGGTAGCTGGTAGCACCCAAGACAGTTCAGGCAGTAGTTCTATGCCTAAGGAGTGCAGAAATATTTTCAACACTTCCAACAACTGGGACTTTGCTTGTGTATGTTGGCTGAATATCAGCCGTACCAAAGAATAAAGCCTGGAATTCTTAGTAGATATACCTTGAGGGAGAACAAAGGTAATTTAATCAGTTGGTTTGCTGTTTTATGCGGGTTGTGAGCAAATTAGAAGGAATCTGACGGAAATTACCCCTTCAAAGAGGATCACGACAGCCTTTCTCGCTCTCTGCAGTTGGCCCGAAAGTCATGTCGATCCTCCTGTGTCTCCTTTAGTTGAGCTCAGATTGGATCTGCTTCCCCTGTCTTTCTCTTTCCTGGGAACACAAGTAACCAACTGAGGGTTAGAAGTAGACGTGGAACGGATAGTGCGGGAAGACTACATACATGCCCTGAGCACATGTCAAGGACGGAGAGGCACTGGAGAAACGTACTTTGCTTTCGGAAACTTCATTTTTGGAGAAGGAGACAGCTCTCAGGACAGCTGCGTGTCCAGGTGTCACTTTACAGAAAACCAGCTGAGCGGAGCCACAGAGACATGGCCGCCACAGACTGTTCTGCCCCCTCCTTGGCAACCACTCCCACAACATACCAAGCGCGGCCCACCCACCCATCCCGCCAGCCCTTCTGGGACCCTTTCTTAAAGGGATTCCAAAGAAGGATCCTTTTGAGGACTTAACTCATTCAGTGAATCTAATCACACTAATCACAACGACCTTGCAATAGCTTAAATACGCCTTGGGTGCCTTCGTTGTTTCAAGTGGTTGTACCACCAGAGTGTCTGCATCTGGCGTCTTCTCTTTATGTAGCTTCATCATTCTCTCACAGGGTTTTTAAAAAGTGAAATTTCAGGGTGCCTGGGTGGCTCGGTCAGCTAAGCGTCTGACTCTTGATTTTGTCTCAGATCGTGATCTCAAGGTTTGAGGGACTGAGCCCTGCTTGGGCTTTGCGCCAACAGTGAGGAGCGTACATGGGATTCTCTCGCCCTCTCTCTGCCCTTCCCTCATGCACATGTGTGTGCGCGCTCTTCCTCAAAAATAAGCATTTTTTTTTAAACGATGAAATCCCACATTTTACTTGTTAGTTGCCCGAAGTATGATATTCTTTCAGAACCTGAGTGAGACCACAATAATTCACTTGGGTGCTCATTATAACTATATAAATATTTCAGTGGGGTCAAGGCAATGATTAACACAGGAGTGTCCAGCTAATGAGCAGGACATTTAAGATTTCCTTTCTCTGGATAGACAGCCAAAACCACCACTGCAAGGGTAGGGTATCATCTTGGGAGCTGACTGCTCACTGTTAGGAGATTGGCATGGGAAAAGTAAATCTGCAAGAAGTCGTTTCCTCCAAATGTAAATTTTAGACTTGACAGACTGTAGCTGCTTTGATAGTATGAGATTCCTCAGAACTCCACATAAAAGTCAGTACTTTTTATGATCTGGTAGAATGTGAAAGAAAATTTGTTTGGCTCTTGGCTTCCTGAGACCAAGATGACAAACAGCACTCCCAGGATTTCATCTCAAAAGTTTTTGAGTCCTTTAAATCAGTGGATGATTGAGCCCAAAACTTATTAGCTAATACCTCAAATTGTTGAAATTTTCATTCTTAATCTCTTCTTGGGGTAATGAGATTCATAGCATTAGGATCTATTGTGTATGTACTTTGAAGCTTCCTTGGTCTTCCTCTACATTCTGGCATTTTGCAAAAAGTACCAGTGCATTCTCTTTAGAATGTTAATAATTCTTCTTCTTCTTCTTCTTCTTCTTCTTCTTCTTCTTCTTCTTCTTCGGAGAGAGAAAGAGAGAGAGAGAGAGTGTGTGTGTGTTTAAGGGAGAGGGACTGAGAGGGAGAGAGAGAGAATCCCAAGCAGGCTCCATGCTGTCAGTCCTAACTTGAGGCAGGGTGTGAACTCACCAACAGTGAAATCATGACCTGAGTTGAAATCAAGACACGGACGCTTAACCAAGTGAGCCACCCAGGTGCCCCAGAATGTTAATACGTCTCTATCATATACTATGTGACACCTTTTTATGTCTAGATTGAGTCTCCTTTTTTTCTTTTTTTTTTAACTTTTATTCATTTTTTGAGAGACAGAGACAGAGTGTGAGCAGGGGAGGGGCAGAGAGAGAGGGAGACACAGAATCCAAAGCAGGATCCAGGCTCTGAACTGAGAGCACAGAGCCCGACACGGGGCTCGAACTCACGGACCACGAGGCCATGACCTGAGCCAAAGTCGGACACTCAACCAACTGAGCCACCCAGGCATCCCTGGTTTTTTTGTTTTGTTTTTTTTTCAATTAGGCCTCCTGTGGCAGCATTTCCATCCTCTACATAATCCTTCAGCTCTTTTATATCTTCTTTAATATCCAGCAGCTAGGATTTGCAGTTTCTAGCCTGGAGACCCCCATGGTTTTGTAATGGCAGGATAATGTTTCTTAACCACACTCCTTTCAGAGCGAATCCACACCCCATCAGGGTTAAGGGATGTTACCAGCCTGTCGCATCCTTTTTGACTGTACAAACTCTTAGAGTCTAAACATCACTAATTTGTGGGACTACAAAAGTCACTGTCCTTGGTGTTAACTTGTCCCTTGGTTGCCCATCACTTTATAAATATAATTTTACTTACCTAAAACATCCAGCTTTGTAAGTTTACCCGATTTGTTCCATTTGGATCAGCCCTCACAAATCAGAGATGTTTTTTTTTTTTTTTTTTTAATTTTTTTTTCAATGTTTTTTATTTATTTTTGGGACAGAGAGAGACAGAGCATGAACGGGGGAGGGGCAGAGAGAGAGGGAGACACAGAATCGGAAACAGGCTCCAGGCTCTGAGCCATCAGCCCAGAGCCCGACGCGGGGCTCGAACTCACGGACCGCGAGATCGTGACCTGGCTGAAGTCGGAGGCTTAACCGACTGCGCCACCCAGGCGCCCCACAAATCAGAGATGTTTAATATCACTTCCATTCTTTTCCACGTGACACATAAAAATGTTAACTAAGGCTAATCCCTGACTTGGATACCTGTTCTTTCTAATTCATCATCCAGAGAAGTGTCCTTTTTACGTATCTTTCATGTCCTATGTCTTAGGCATGTCCTTGGACATAATCGGGGGAACCTGAGTTATCACTGATATGGGAAAAATCCTGTAATAAACTTTTCACAGAATCTTATTACAAGGTTATTGAAAATCTCAATAATGTCTACTAATTCATTTTCTCACTATTGCTCTTTACCCCTCTAAAAAAGTACGGTGTAGAAGTCTGTCTTAATTTTTTGAGAAATATCCATGTATTCCTTTACTACCCCTATATTGTATTTGCCTCTGGGTTCAGTATTTATCTATTTATTTATGTATAAAGTTTATTTATTTATGTTGAGAGAGAGCATGCATGCAGGAGGAGCAGAGAGAGGGGGAGAGGGAGAGGGAGAATCCCAAGCAGACTCTGCACTGTCAGCGTAAAGCCTGATACAGGGCTTGATCTCAGGAACTGTGAGATCATGACCTAAGTTGAAATCAAGTCAGACGCCTAGCCGACCGAGCCACTCAGGCAAGTAATTAATCTTTTAGTCTAGCACTAGCCAACTTACCTGACATGACAATAACCTTCAACGTTTCAGTGCTGCAAAACCAAGTTTGCAAATTCTTGCATTTTTTTTTTTCCTAAAAGGAACACACAGAGAACCTGGTCCAAGTAGCTCATTCTAAGGATGTGGAAACTGAGGCCCAGAAAGCTGAAGCGGCTTGATTAAAGTTGCAGAATGAGCTGTCACTAAGATCAGGTTTCTCACTAGCTCTCCAGCACTTTGATCTGCCCATTTGGATTTCAGGGGCCTGTCGTTTACAAGGAAGCATTGTAGCATTCCGACTTGGCATTTCTGACATGTCCCCCATAGGCCAGTTGTCCAGAGAGATGGGTCAGGTATTCGGTCATGTCCAAAGTTAGCCTGTCATATAGCTTCTTCCTGATATTCTAGTAGGCCCTAGAATGGTGACATGACTTGGATTCTACGTTTGGACAGATGATACATAGCAGTTTCTTTATGCATCGAATCATAGTTCTTTATTGACATGTGTTTCTCCTACATTAGATAATAAACACCTTAAGGGCAGTGGTTATTCATGGTGAGTATCTTGGATTACAGGTATTTGGCAAACACTTGAATGACTGAATAATTAAGGGACTTACTGAGGACACAGAGGTAAACAAATTGTAATTATGTGTGTCCTTAACTGTCCCGTAGCCTATTAGGTATAGGCCCCTCAGAAGTGGTATTGGCAATCAGACAGCCAAATGTGAGAAAATTGATCCATGCCTGGCATCATATATGGGGGGGAAAACCCTCCAAATAGATCATAGACCTAAATATAAAGCCTAAAACTATAGCTACCAGAAAAAAAACCTTTGTGGCCCTAGGCTACATGAAGATTTCTTAAGTATGACAGCAAAAGTAGCATAAGAGAAAACAATGATTAAATTGGACCTTATCAAAATTAAAATATCTGCTCTTCAAAAGATTGAGAGAAAAAGGCAAGCCACAGGATGGGAGAAAAATATCTGCAAAGTACATTTCTGATAAAGTCCTTGACTCTAGGATATATAAAGAACTCTCCAAACAATAATTAGAAAGCAAACAACCCAATTTTTTAACTGTCAGAAGATTTAGCAGACTGTTCAGCAAAGAAGAATGTGGATAGGAGATAAGGACACGAAAACATGCCCAGCATCATTAGGTATGAGGGAAATACAAATGACATGCCACAAGCCTGGTATATATAGAATGGTCTGTTAGAATGAATAAAAACAAAACAAAACAAAACAAAACACCACCAACAACAAATTCTTCTACATCCCGGGTTAGATTGCAAAATGGTACAGCCACTTTTGGAAAACATTTGGGTCTTTTATTTACTTATTTAAAAAAAATTTTTTTAACGTTTATTCATTTCTGAGAGACAGAGAGAGACAGGGCGTGAGTGGGGGAGGGGCAGAGAGAGAGCGAGACATAGAATCCGAAGCATGCACCAGGCTCTGAGCTATCAGCACAGAGCCCGACGCAGGGCTAGAACTCACAAACCATGAGATCAGGACCTGAGCTGAAGTCGGACGCTCAACTGACTGAGCCACCCAGGCGCCCCCATTTGAGTTTTTTAAATAAAGCTAAATGTATACCAACCATATGCTCCAGCAATCCCAATCCTGGTTAAAAAAAGAGGGAGACAGAAAGCCTATGTTCACACAATAACCTGTACTGCAACAGGTAGCTTTATTCATAATTGCCCCAAACCGGAAACAATATTCTGCCAAGTGTTCTTCAACCAGTGATTCGATAAACAAACTGGTTCATGCACTCAAGGCAGTACTGATCAGCAACACCAAAGGGCTGATACATGCAACCAAGTGGATGGATCTCAAATGGATTCTGTAAGTGAAAGCATCCAGACTCAAACGGCTAATACTAAGTGATATAGGACATTAAGGAAAAGGTAAAACAATAGAAAACTGATCAGCGGTGGCTGACAAGGGCTGAGAATGGAGGGAGAGGCAGATTACAAAAAGGCACAAAAGCATGTTGGGGGTGACAGAAATGGTTTGTAGGCTGAACCGTGAAGGTAGTTACACGCTGGATGCATGTGTTAAAATTCACGAGGAACTTTCCCCCCAAAAGGTGAATTTTACTCTACATTGTATCATCATAAACTTGACTTCAAAAACAGTATTTGGAGGTCTTCCTTTGTTCCCGGCTTCCCAGATTTTGGGAAGTTACTTAAGTGTTACTAAAGTGTTACTTAAGTGTTACTAAAATAGGAACACGAGAACCGGATGGATGTCCCTCCATATACCGCTGACTACCTATTTCAGACTTTGGCAAGACTCTTCGCCAGGCTCATAGTTATTCAAATATCTGTTAAATAATCACTACAGAAACTGTTTATGGTTTGAATAAGGCCAGGTAGTCCACACTTTACCAGAAATACAAATTCTTGTAAAACGTGTCTATTTTTGGTGGCACAAGACCCTAAAATGATTTATACCACCCATTATCCTTAGCTTACAAAGACAAACCTTTAAAGCTACTGATACAGGTTGTAAACAAAAAATGTAGCAAAGATACAGATATCCCTTATATGTCTGATAAGCTTTTTGAATATAGAATGAATGTATGTTGATAAATGGGTAGGAACAATAATGTAAGAACATTAAAAATGTTAGTGTTTATGTCAAAGTGATGAAATTATAGATGATATTTTAAATTTATAAAAACGATAAACATACATGAAAGAAAACTGTATAGTGCAACAGTCTCTCTTTTGGTGTCTTTCGTTACTTTTAATTTCTAAAAGTATAAATGTTTTGAAATCTATTTCCAAAAATAATACACATTGTCCGTGGAGAATATTTTAAAATACTGTAAAACTTGTGTGGGCACCCACATACACAAGTCAATCAGTATCGCCACCTTAAACATTTATTGCACCAAGTTCCACTTTAAAAAAAATATGCAGGGGCGCCTGGGTGGCTCAGTCGGTTAAGCGTCCGACTTCAGCTCAGGTCACGATCTCGCGGTCCGCGAGTTCGAGCCCCGCGTCGGGCTCTGGGCTGATGGCTCAGAGCCTGGAGCTTGCTTCCGATTCTGTGTCTCCCTCTCTCTCTGCCCCTCCCCCGTTCATGCTGTGTCTCTCTCTGTCTCAAAAATAAATAAACGTTAAAAAAAAATTAAAAAAAAAATATGCAGAGTGGGGTGCCCAGGTGGCTCAGTCGCTTAAGCCTCAGACTCTTGGTTTTGGCTCAGGTCATGATTTCACGATTCGTCAGATAGAGAGCCCGGATCTGGCTCTGCGCTGACAGTGGAGAGCATGCTTGGGATCTTCTCTCTCTCCCTCGCTCTCTGCCCCTCCCCTACTTGCACTGTCTCTGTCTCTCTCAAAATAAATGAACTTCAAAAATGCATAGTATATAAGTATTTTCCACATTCTTCTACAAACATGGACTCATCCAACTTTACAACAGGCTCTTTTCCAGTTAATGATATTTATTACCCCAGATTCCTCCTGGTCTGCAACCGCTGATATGGACCCGGCAGCAGGAGACGAATGGTCACTGCTGCAGCCTGATTTGATAAGGGGCCTGCAACTAAGCAGACTGGCTTTTTCCAGTGAAAGTTTTCTAGGCTAATGCAGGAAAAATGTGTAATTGAGATAAATGCTGCCTAATGTTTTCCCAGAGTGTCATCAAGCTTCTTAAAGGCGTGTGTGTGTGTGTGTGTGTGTGTGTGTGCGCGCGCGCGCACGCTGGGGGGGGGAGGGAAGAGGCTCTTTGCAGTCCCAGACTTACTACCACTGCTTTGCTTCTTATGGAAACCCAGCAGCTGAAAGGTGCCAAGGCATTTGTGAACCACCTGGGGAAGCTCCCTTCATTAAATGCCCTGAGGCTGTTCTATCCGTACCCATCATTCACTGCGGGGGGCTCTGAGCCCACCCCCCCCCCCCCCCGACCAAAGGGAGCTATTCACAAAGCTGCCACCCAGCAAGGACATCCCAGGCCACCTTGCTCCTTGGTTCTCAGAGCCAGCAAAGTATCGGGCAGTGAGTATGGAAACCACCCAGCATCACACATCTGACTTTCAGGGTTCCTAACCTCTCCCGCCTGAGTAGTCTGAGCACTCTGCCCAGCAAGGCGGCCCTGGAGAGGACCTGCCTGGGAAGGAGCTAGCCTGAGCAGTGACATGCTCAGATGGTCCTTTAAGCAGGTGCATGGTCTGAGCTACGCTTTAACCTAACAGCTGCGTGCAGGACACATTGGAGCCAAAAGGGCTTTGAGGAAGGGGACCCTGGGTGGGCCCTGGAACAATCCAGTCAGAGGTTTAGGGCAGATTACTTCAGAAGAGAATAATGACATGATGAACAAAGGTGGGACCCTGGCTCTCTCTAGGACTTGGACGTCTGGCAGAGGCAGGAGGGGCCGCAGCGAACACTGCGAAGCCACAGCCAGAAACGTGAGGAGGAAGTCAGGGGAGTGTGGGGATTCAAGGAATCACCCCTACTTTAAGAAGGAGGCCATGGATGACCGCATCCAATGCTACTGCGTGATTCATTTAAAAGGTTTCTCTGGAGGGTTCACCTCGAGGAGTCCCATAACCGTTGAGCTTTCCAGGACATTTAAGACATGATTCAACCTACAAAAATACAAAAATTCAATTTACCCACAACTTCTTGGTAACAAATCAACTCAACACATATTGAGTTGCTACCATGACTCACTTGTTTAGAAATCATTGGAACAAAGGCAGTTTTGTAAAGTGTCTCAAAGTCAGCAGCCTATGTTTAGGAGAGGGGGAAAGCCAGACAACAGTTTTCCCTTACTTCCAGAACTGCAGAGGTGGGGGTGGGGAGGAAGCCAGTTTTTGATGATCTGTGCCAATCAGAAATACACAGGGGAGGGATAATAGGACCCCTCAGTAATTGCAAAATCCACAGATGATTTCTTTTCTGGGCAATGGTTTTCATCTCTTCCACCATTTAGATTTGAAATCAGAGATTATAAGAAAACTGCCTTAAATTCCGCTGATTCTCCTTTTTTTCCTTACTGCTCTTAGGAAGGGGAGATAATCGGAAATAAAATGACCTCAGGCACAGGGAAAGGAAGGAGAGCAGCGGCCTTCTAGAGGGTCAGCAGCTGGGTTCTCCTGAACTACAGGATGGGAGGTCTCCTATGGAGTCCCGCAGGGGTGGGAAGGCACCCACAGGGCTGCAGGCACCTGGCCCTGCTAAGGCAACTATTCACATATCCTGATCTGCATTCAAAAGACCGCTCTTTTTGACCCAGTTTGGCCCTTGGCAGAGGTTTCACTGCCTCCAGCCACATCTCAGCTTCCCTTTCTTGTTTTAATCCCCTGCCTTCCCAGACAGAGTCTCTCCTTCTAGCCCTGTGAAAAGAAGTTAGGGCTCCAGAGGCCGGTAGGTGCAATGATGCAGGGGGTACCTGCTCCAGGGAAAGAATGCTAAAGCTGTCCTCAGCTTTTGCCTCCAACAGTGAGCCCGGTAAGGCCCCCCCAGGGATCAATGAGCTAAAAATAGCCTGAGGCTTGTAAATGAACTGGAATTGTTTCTGCTGCCTTCTTAGTCCTTCACAGTCCTGGGGACACAGGGGAGGCACGCAACTCAAGTGCTGTTTATTTTCCCTGCCGCGCCTGGTGGAGGCCAGCACCCTCCCCCCGCACTGTTTGTGGATTAATGATGGCATTTCCACGCTCCAGCTTATCCCCATCTCCTGTGAAGGTACAACTTGTCCTGTTCTGGGAACCACTTTGGCATCCCTTCTGGAGGAAGTGGATTTTGAGTTGCATTTCACAAGAAATGTAATGCCACATGGATGTGCTGTAAATTAGCCGTCCTACCCGGCTGTCAGGCTAAGTCCCATTACCCGCAGCCCTGGCTCTTCTCCCTGAGGGCTCCTCTTGTCTGGCCTCGCGCACCCAGGAGACAGGGTGTCCATCCATCTATCCTCTGATATTTTTTGAATACCTGCTAGGTGCTATGTACTATGCAAAATAATGCTGGGTACTAAGCCAGATGCTCGAAATGCACAGGTGAATAAATCCACTTTATTGCTAACTCCTCATTTGCCCTGGGAAATACGGAGTGGGAAGCGTGTACCCAGGGTCTTTCAGTCTAGCTTAAGAGCAGGCAAGGTCAAAGCTACCTCCAGGGGCTAGGGAAAGGGAGAATATTTTCCTTGGGCGTCGGAAGGACTAGGCATGGCCTTGGCTGCTGTATTTATAGGATGGTCTAATGGTCTGTTTTGGCATCTAGTAGGCACTTAGCAAACAGTGAGAGAGTATAGTGGTCAAGAGTATGGGTTTGGCGGATCAGACAGACCTGTACTCACACTCTGCCTTACGACACTTAACAGGGGATGTTTCCCTCTCCAGGCCTCAGTTTTCTCACCTGCAAAACAGGGTTAACAATGAAATCTTCCTCTTAGGGTGGTTATTAGGCTTGAATGAGACAATGTGTCTAAGTTAGTTATCTGCCTTGGCTGGCATAGAGGAAATAAACAATAGTATTGTTTTAGAATATAGTGTATTTATAGAAAAGTTGAGGTACAGTAAGGCCAACAAGCCAGGAGATGATTGCCATAGAAAAGATAGTTTGTTCCTTGATGTGGGGAACAAAGGCAGAAGACAAATTTAAATTTCCTTACTACTTACAGCCCATTGAGAAGTCCTTGAAACAGGCAGATTGACCTTCCTCTAGGAACTCAGCTGCCTCCTTGTTGATACTTTGCTGAGGGCAAAAGGCAACCTTAGCTTAACATTATCCCGACTTCCTGGATCCTGTAAGTCTCCTTTAACATCTAAAAATTCCTTTGGAAGTTTCTTTTATCTCTACCCCCCAAGATATATGGCCTCCAAGCATATGGCCACTGATATACAGTTGAAGCGTCTCATGACTAAGGTTTTGTTAGACAGTAACAAATGACCTTTTCCTAACAACAGCTAGCCCCTCAAGGTCCTGGAAACCTTGTTTCCAAAATTCCTTAGAGACTTAGGCTGTTCCTAACGGCCTCCCAACTTGAAAGTATATGCTCAGCCACTTCTTACAACCCCAGTGCAGCTCTTTCTGCTCATGGGTCCTATCCTCATGCTTTAATAAAGCCACCTATTTGCACAAAAGACATCTCAAGAATTCTTTCTTGGTCGTGCACTCTGAACCCCAACATTTCCACACCATTTTGGCATCTGAACATGGGGTTCAAGTCTTCTCATCTGGACTCCAAGCCTCGGTGCAAACTTGGTAAGTAATTCCTCTTCTCTTCCTTTATTTTGATTTCAGGGGCTTTTTCAATGAATATGGTCTTATTGGAACACTTTCATGTGGATTGCTCAGGCTGCAATCCTCTAGCCTGGGGCTATTCTACTGGGAGGAGAAAGCCTGTCTTTTGGCTGGAAGTTAGTACTATGCATGGCCAGAATGGTAATAAGACCCAGAAACTTGATACCCTCCCTTTATTCTTGTGCTTATATAAAGTTGTCTGTCTTGGGCACAGGACAGCCACCTAAGTGACGAGCATGGCTGCCAATCTTAAGACTCCCATGTGAGGTTTCCCCCTCATTGGTCTCATGTGATCCCCTCCACATCTCTGGTCTAGCTGCTTCTGGCCTCGGGACCTCCACTTGGAGCCAGCCGAAACCAGTGCCCAATTGAATTAAAACCCAACCCAATTGAATAAAAACCAACCCAACCCAATTAGGGGTTTCCTAGGGAAGTTGGCTGATAAAGACTACATATGTTAGAATGTTACTTAGAACCATGATGGATTTCTATCTTTACTGTTTTCCATCAGTGTCCTCTACTAACCACTTAAACTACAGAATTAGGTAATTTCTCCTTGCAAAACTTTTCTAGTGTTTTCCATGGGTTAAAAACTGGCAAGTTCTTCCCAGCACAGCACAGCCTTCATGGCAAGACCAGGCACAGCAAAGTATCTCAGTCCATACACGGCACCTATTAATAGTCTAGAATGTGATGGGGAAGGGGTTGGGGGGATGCTAGCATCCCTCCTACAGGGCCTTTATGGCAAGATGGTGATCATAGCAATTTCATCCAAGGGACCCCTTGGATCACTTTGACACCAGGAAACTGTAACATATCCTATGTGGGACACCGCCCAGGAGTTGATAGTGGGGAGTGGATTTTGTTGGTAATGGACCTTCTTTCTTCTTCAGTTTCCAAGGACTCTCCCTTGGAATGTCTTTTAATCCACTGGAAGCCATTGAGAGTGTAAAACTTAAGAAAGGACTGATCTTCTGTAACACTGTATGCCTTAATGTGATCTATCATTTGGATCACTTCTGCAAGAAACAGGGCAAATGGATAGAGGTACCCTAGGTCCAGGCCTTCAGGGCTCTAAATCAGGACCTGGGCGTAAGGGGCTCTTGCAGAACATGTCTGGCCACTTAACCAGTCCAGTAAATTTCCTCATGATAGATTGGATGGTAATTACCAAAGTAGGCCACTCTCTGATAGAACCCATGGTGCTGGAGTAAACACAGGCTATCCCTAATGAAGGGAATGCTGACTCTCTCACTGTCCCTCCTCCTGATAGACCCAGGTTACTCTTGCTGTATGTGGAGAGCTTCTCCTCATTATTTTCTCGAGTTCATGGCTACAATTGGAGCCAACTGTAGTTAGTTTACCTCAGAACAGGCACTTTAAGGAATATTGCCAAGCAGCTGCTGAAACTCCCTTTGTTTCAGGGAAGTTCCCTTTCTTCTCCAGCCCAACATGGACTGCACTTTTCCACACTGGTGGAAGAAATGAAGTCTGCTCATTTGTCAGAGGTGACAGATTCAGAACTGGGAACTCTCTTTCTCTGCCTTCTGGTGTCACTTCACCTCTTCTGCTTCTCCCTCCCCCTTCTCCTGTTTCTACACCACCTCGGGTACTGCCTACATAACTGGTTCCTATAACCATCCTCTGTCCTTCTGGACCATTGGCTCCCCCTCCTCCCCCACTGTCAAGGTGTGAAGAACACCCCCTTGGAGCACCCAATTCACCCACTGGTAAAAACAGACAACGGAGAACAAAATTTATTGACTTTTAAGTGAACCCAAGTAGAACACAATTTAGTAGTTAAACTTAAGTTTAAGTTAAATTTAAGTTTGTTGAATTAAGATATACACATGGTTAGAGTTCTCAATATTAAATATGAAACTTTTATTCTACCAAGGTTTACTAATGGTGACATAACCTTGTGTTATCTCTATTGCAATTTGTCAGCGAAAAGGTGACTTAAAAAGATGGTTAATTTTGTCTGTCTCAGTTTTCATGAGTAATTGTTATGGTAGTCTTTGGAAACCTGAAACTTGAAAGTTTTGCTTAGATGATAAATTGGGTTGAATTCATGGGACAACTAGGGCTTTTCCAAATAAGACAAAATACTAGAGTATTGGTTTTATAATTGGTTTTAATACTAAAGTATAAGGTTTATCTGCTTTTGACTTCTTATTGCAAAGAAACTAAGGATATTTGAATCTGTTAGAAAACATGCTTTGTTCTTAACTGATTCATAAATTTGCCATCTAGGAAATTCTGGTGTGACAGTTCACAATTGGTTACTACTTAGTTGTCACAGAATACTAAGGTTTCTAAGAGTTAAGATTCTGCTAAATGTAATTAAGACTGGAAATAAAGGGAAGCAGCTCTGTATGTGTAAGAAAGATACAAGGAATGGGAATACGTTTTTGTTGAAGGTAAAAGAAGGTAATTTTGTCTTAAATAAGACTGGCTGTTTAGAGAGAAATGGCTTGGGACAAAATCTGAATGCAAAAGAAAGTTGTAGAAGGTTTGTGAAGGGTAATTTTTGGAAAGGAATTTTATGTGTGGTCAGGATGGACTAAGGTTGAAATGAATGGATTTTTAAAATACACTGGTATAATATTGAAATTCTGTTTTCTCTCTGTTACAAAGACAAGTTTTCTTGGATTGTTGGCCTGCTCATGATAAGAATATATAAACAATTTTTTTTTCTCTTTTCTTTGCTCATAAAAACCAGTTTCTATGTTTTGTCTTTATCAGGTCTTTGATGAGCTGAAATCCTATATAGGCAAACTTCCCTGAGATTTAAAATTGTAGATGAAATCTTTTTGACTAATTAGGCTTGTTTATTTGGTATGTTACATTCTGGTATAAGGTTATCACTCAATATGCTGACTACTGAAGTGGTATTAGCCAATCATACAACAGCCCTCTTGGTAGAAAAAGCCTCAATACTTACTATGGGATAGTCCTAAATTCCAGTCGTAAGTCCAATAAAGTCCCATAACTCCAGCCTATTCAGACCAGGAAATTCACATAGCCCAGGAACACGGATATTCAAAAAATGCATAGGACTGGTTTGTCCTTGTAACACATTGGAAACATTGGTTATTTTATCAAGGTCTTTGTAGCATTGGTCATATTTGAGAGGGACATGCATAGACTCAGATATTACCAGACAGCTCAAGGAATTGAAGTTGACTTTCTGAAACATGGAGGCATAAAGGGAATGCATCAGGGGAAAATCTTTATACCAAAAACAAAAAAGCAAACAATAAAAAAAAAAAACAAAAAAAAAACAATGGAAGGTAATACAGGGTTTACACCAGGCTGCTCATTTGGGTAAAAAGGCCACTGAGATGACAAAAACTTTGCTGAGAGAAATTGTCCCTAGATTTGGACTCCCTTTGTCCCTACAAAGTGACAGTGGACCATCTTTTATTGCACAAGTAACTAAATAAATAGTTCAGACCTTAAAAATTAGTTACTATTTATGTTCAACATGGCGTCCACAATCTTCTGGAAAGGTGGCCCTCCAAAATGAATAGCTCTTGATATCCTGACTGCAGTTCAAGGAGGCCCAGAATTAGATGGTTGGCTCCCAACAGGACCCAATGGCTACGTGGCTCTAACTTGTGGCCATGGCTTCCCTCAGGATGGATAGGCCACTGTATTCTGGGTGTCCCGGATGCATGGGCTCATTGTTAAAACCAGTATCAACCCAGCCAACCTTCCAAATTTAAAACAACGGTGGACACTTCCTGTATTTCGTTGGTATGACCACCTAGCATTCATCTTTATTCCCTCTTTGGGACTAGAGGATATTCTCTGGCACATGGAAACTCTTAATAAGTGTATGGTCAAAGCCCTAAATTACAGTCACAATACCATTACCCTATTAAATACTGAAGTAACACAAATGCATAAAGCAGTTTTACAAAATAGAACGGCATTAGGTGTTTTAACTGCTGCACAAGGTGGAACTTGTGCTATCATAGACACAGAAGGCCATGTATAACATTCCAGATTACCACAGAAATATTTCTGGGTTTCTAACTGACATGAATCCTCAAACTGGCACTTTAAACAATCCCTCTCTTTCCTTTAATGATTAGTGAAAGTCTGGACTTCCTGGACTGGAAGAGGATTTTTGTCAACTACCAAAGGACTCTTATTTGGGCTTCCTTTTCGTTTTGTTACTCTAATTGTGATTTGTTGTTTTCTCCCACCTCTCTCCACCTGGTGCCAAAACTGTTGTGCTGCCATAACTTTAAAGCCAACAGATGATCCTTTCCACTCGGGAAGATCCATGCGTGCAGTCTCCCTTGGATTCAGCTGGCTCTGCCTTTTGTAACTCATATATATGAGACCCCAACTGACCAATATTGACCAATAGGTATGGACATCTCTACACCCCTATTCAGCAGGAAGAAGCTACAGAAGATAACACCTTCCACCCTCAACAACCTTAAAAATTTAAGGGTCAAAATTGCTCAGGGGGGATTGATGTGGGGAACAAAGGCGAAATAAAAATTCGTATTTCCTTACTACTTACAGCCCAGTGACAAGTCCTGGAAACAGGGAGAGTGACCTTCCTCTAGGAACTCATTTGCCTTGATGTTAATACTTTGCTGAGGGCAAAAGATAATCTTAGCTTAACATTATCCCAGCCTACAGGATTCTGTAAGTTTCCTTTAACACATAAAAATTCCTTTGGAAACTTTTTTAATCTCCCCCCCCCCCCCCCCGCCAGATATATGTTAGCAATCATCCTCCAAGCATATGACCCACTGATATACATTTGAAGGGTCTCATGACTAAGGTTTTATTAGATGGTAACAAATGACCTTTTCCTAACAACAGCTAGTCCCTCAAGGTCCTGGAAACCTTGCTTCCAAAATTCCTTAGAGACTTAGGCTATTCCTAACCCCCTCCCAACTTGAAAGTATATAATGAGTCACTTCTCAACCCCAGTGCAGCTCTTTCTGCCCCCAGGTCCTGTCCCCATGATTTAATAAAGCCACCTATTTGCACAAAAGACATCTCAAGAATTCTTCCTTTGTTGTGCACTCTGAACCCCAACATTTTCACATCATTACAGTTCCTAAGAGCAGAGGGTATGCTATGCCATGAGGGCCACACAGGGAAGCACCAGGGAGGGTCAGGAGACAGAGGGAGTGAGGGGAAATGTAGACAAGAGCCCTTACTGTGGTTTCCACAGTTAGAAACAGGCAAGGCAGAGGTTAGGATTGGCAAGTTTGAGTAATTTCAGTGCTTCTGGGGTATAGGCGATGTTCCTAATTGTCTGGCACCTGACCCTGGGGTCGTTAGGGCAGGTGGGTGGTGGCCTAGAGTATGAGGACCAGGTGAAGGAGGTGGTTGAGGTTGTGGGCTCTGACTGGTTGGTTTGCATTTGAAAGGTGCACTCTTGGGCAAGTTGTGGACTCTCTAGGAAATGACTAACCCTGAGACAGGCAGGTGCTCTGGTTCAACAAGGCCCTAGATTCATGTCAAAACATGCGAATATAGAAAATAAAAGACATGGTTGATACAGGTATCTAGCATTTTCCTATACATATGTAGAGGGTGTGAAGCTTAGTCCACAGAATTGGGAAAGTCATGTTACTTTTCTTCTAATTATGTTAAGTCTTAGGATGCCTGACTGGCTTAGCCAGTAGAACATGTGACTCAATCTCAGGATTATAAATTCAAGCTCCACATTGCGCATGGAGCCTACTCGAAAGAAAGAAAGAAAGAAAGAAAGAAAGAAAGAAAGAAAGAAAGAAAAGAAAGTTGGACTTAGGGACTTGATTCTGATGGGTTACAGTAATCCATTCTGTTTTTATTAGGGCTCTCCTCTCACGGTCCAACCCTCCCTCCTGGAGATACAGCAGAAGAAGCCTTTGGATTCTTCAGCAGAGTAAAAAGTTTTTAGGAGGTCTCCTTGGCCATCAACAAGCCACTGTGGTTCCTGCTAAAGTCCAGGAAGTCCAACGGGACGGCTACTTTCATGCCACTTGGGCATGAGTGCCATTGCAGAGGCCAGGAGCTTCCCAAACATACCATATGGTCATGATTCCAAGGCCAGGGAAATATGGGCAACTGACTGATAGAAGCTCCCTAGAAGCAGAACTTGGATGTGGGTTTGGGTCAGATGCACACGTGGCCTGGCCCTGCCTTCGCTGGCTGTGTCTTAACAGCTCACGGAGCGGCTCCTCGTCCTTGCCATCCTCAACCCCTTTTACCTCTCTGGGTGGGCAACGATGATTTAGCCCTCTTTGCTGTTCTCTTTGCCTAGAACTCATTTTTCTCTTCGTTGTTCCTTTAATTTGTGTTCACGTGTAGCTAGCATTTTTTTTAATGTCTATTTACTTTTGAGAGTGAGAGCATGAGTGGAGGACGTGCAGAGAGAGAGGGGGACAGAGGATCTGAAGTGGGCTCCACGCTGACAGCAGAGAACCTGTTGTGGGGCTTGAACTCACACACCATGAGACCATGACTAGAGCTGAAATTGGAGGCTTAATCGAGGGCCACCCAGGTGCCCCTTAGCTAATATTTGTTCAGACCCTGCTATGACTCATTTTATCTGTATTGTATAAATTCTCACAATGACCCTATAAGATAGATAGGTACTCTTACTGATACCCATTTTACAGATGAAGAAACAAGGCTCAGAAAGGTTAAGTGATTTGATTTATAGTCATACAGCAAAACCCAGCTCTATCTGACCGGAAAACTGTTCTCAAAAACATGCCACCCTGCCTCTTGCCAGTGTTACCTCCTCCAGGAGCCCTTCCCAGATCTCTCCCTCAGCTTTGAATTAAGAGCCAAAGGCCCTTTGGGAAAGGCCAAATACCTGTTCGCCAAACTGTCTCCTCTCTTATTTGTGCATTAAGCTAAACATTTCCCAGCCTCCTTTGCAGTTAGGTATGGTCACACGACTGGGTTCTGGTTGATGGAATATTAGAATGTTAGTGGAAATGGTAAGGGTCACTCCCAGGCCTGCTCATAAAAAGCTCCCATGTGTATTCCATGTGTGCTGGCTGGTTGCTCCCTGCCCAGAGCAACCTTAAAGTCCACATGTTAAAGAAGGCAGAGCTTCTGGCCACTAGGGTGGCAAGCTGGTTGGATCAGACTGCCCTTTCTCCAACACCCACCGCCAACAGTGAACTATATTGTGTGTGAGAGAAAGCAACTCCTGTTGTGTTCAGCCCCAGAGTTTATGTTTCTTTCTTACCGGAGCTGGTGTTACCTTAACCAATAACTTCCTTTGAAGCTTTCTTTTACCCAAATGCTTCCTAATGATCAATTTACGTAGGATTTCATAGGAGTGAACGGGATTAAGTTCCATTGAATACCAAAGGCAGTTTTGAAAGGGAAAACATTACAAAAGGCAGCTTTCAGGATACAGTATGTGCAAAAAGGAGAAAAGAGGAGCGTTTATAGATGGATCAGATTTGTCCATTACAGACCTTTGGCTTGTTGATGGCCTGGTGGCTCTGCCAGCCGTAGCCCAGCCCCCCTCCCTTACCCACACCCTGGCTGCTCTTTCTGGGGGCCACCAAGCCACTACAGCAATGGGCTTCAAATTCTAGAATGCATACAAATTACCCGGTGACCTTGTTGTAAAACAGATTCCTGAGACCCCCTATCTCCAGATTCTAAATTATCAAGTTGCACAGGGAGGCTAGACATCTACATTTCTTTTTTTCTTTTCTTTTTTTTAATGTTTATTTATTTTTGAGACAGAGAGAGACAGAGCATGAACGGGGGAGGGTCAGAGAGAGAGGGAGACACAGAATCGGAAGCAGGCTCTAGGCTCTGAGCTGTCAGCACAGAGCCCGATGCGGGGCTCGAACTCACGGACCGTGAGATCATGACCTGAGCCGAAGTCAGACGCTTAACCCACTGAGCCACCCAGGCGCCCCTAGACATCTACATTTCTAACGGTCTTGCCCATGACACAGTGGCTCACACACAGACCAGACATTTGGATAAATGCTCCTCTAAGGCTCCCTCAGAGCCCCAGTTCTCTGCCTCCTGCTAGCTAGCCTGGGGTGGCAGTCAGGGCTCACAGGCAGGACTCGTGAGGCCAAGGGCTTAGACTACAATTTTGGTTCTGGGCAGCTACTTTGTGGGTGACGTAGCATTCTGTATACTAGTCTGGAATTTAATTATCTTATATCTAAATGTTTCTATAGGAAAATGAGCTCCAGTGTATCTACAAACTAACCGTGGAAATAAAATCCACTTCTACAGAGAAACTGTTCACACTGATGGACAATGTGTAGTTGTTGGGACCTGGGCTTTCCTCAAGAAGCTGAAATAAGAGGGTCCTCAGAGGGGTCACTCTAAAATCAGCACATGACAGATAATCTGATGGGCAACAGGAAAATCCACCCTTAAGAGACAGTGGAGCGCTGGAGCCTGGGAGATTTAACTGGTACCCAACTCAGTGTATCCATTCACTGTTCCCCAACCTTCTACCCTTGTCTCATCTTCTCAGTTCTTGACGTATCTGCCCACCCTCTGTACTATCATTATGAAATATTTCCCTTTACATGGACAACCACCCCGTGGCATACTTTTTTTAAAATTAAGAATATTGAACCTCCTGTTTCAGTGGGAAAATAAGTATATGAAAATTAGGCATGGGTGGGGAGCCAAGATTTCACAGGCTCGGGGTTTGTAGGGAGAGGATAAGGCGCAGTACGGGGGCAAGCCGAGGCCCAAGATGGGATGCTGGGGAGGTGTTAAGGAAAGGGAGGCTGGGGGGGGTGGTGAAGCAGGGGTGAGAGAGCCAAGGAGGCCACAGCGGGGTCATGTGCACAGAAGTATTGGGGAGCTGGTAGCAGGGTGCATCCCCAAAACACTGGGCTACGGGTGTTCTATTCCTGGGACTGGACAGGGGCAAGGTGATGCTGCCCTCAGCCAGGGGCCTGGATTTGACTTTTCTGTCTAGAATTTGCTGACTATGTAGTCTTGAGCAAATCCCTCCACTTCTATGAGGCTCATTTATTCAAGTGTAAAATGCTTGTAGCAACAGTTGCTTGATGCATGACTAGATCTTCCACCTCAGCCCCGTTGCAGAAGTTAAAGAAACGAAACACACAGTGTAGACGACAACACTTTACAAAATATAGGACACTGCGGTATTCATAGGATTATAGTTGTGTCATAGTTATATGGCCTCACATGGCTGTTGAGATTGTTGTTGAGACTGTTTGGGCTGTAAGGGCCTCCTCCTTCTGGTGCTCTGAGCCCTGACTCAGGGCTTGTCTTTCAAACAAGTCCCCAAGGGCAGTGGCCCTGTCTCAGTGAGGACTCCACCAGGGATCCAAGCCAGGCCTCACAGACAGGGAGGAACAGGCCAGGGCCAGGGCGTCAAGGAAGGAGGACTCATCCATTCTCCAGCTAAGGCAAGAGTGGAGAAATTGAAAACCTTCCAGGGAAGGGAATCCTCCAAGTACTTTGGGGGGGTGGGAGGCCTGTCTGTCACCTGACCTTAGCTTCAGGTAAACCCACTTCCCTGCATTAGGGCCCTTTCTGCTAATGGCATGGGCCATCCTGACTCTTTTTGGCTACAGCTACCAGCTGAATAAGAGACCCAGGCTGCTGCTTCCCAACGTGTCAGAACTGTCTTCGTTCCATGATATGCTAGGCTCAGGGCTGGATCTCAGTTGCTGACAACTTTTCCCAGGCTGGAAGCCTGCTCTGCTGGAAGCCTCTGCTCAGCCCCTCAGGGCCACAGGAGTCTGTGCTGCTCCTTGAAAATCCCCAGGTCCCGACCCTTCTCTTTAGGGAGGCAGCCTCCACACAGGAGTGGACAAGGTCACCACCACAGAGTGACACCTCGTGGGTTTGGGCAAACACGTCAGGCTTCTTAGAAGCTTCACGTTAGCCAGTGACCTCTCTGTTTTTGTTTTTCCACTTAAAGGGCAAAAAAAATCTATTGCCAGGCTATTTTAGGTGAACTTACTGAAAGAAAAAAAAAAGGAAAGAAGAAAATCAGCGTTGGGACGTCACAGCTATTTTTAGCTGGGTCTTCTCTCCCTCCAGGACTCAGGCTCTATTTGGGAACCTTGTATCTTGGTGGCCAGCCAACCTTATGCTTTTTCACAGAGTAATCCCCTGGCATATGGCAAAGGCTCCTGGTCCTTGTCACTGTTTTTATGGAGAGGAGTTCATGGGGGACAACTTCCCCTCTTTCTGGCTCCTTGCTCACAGGCCCCACCCCCAGCACCTCAGCATCTTTTAAACCATGCACAGCACTTTGCAGTCAGGACCATTGTTCTGCCTTGGCCGGCTTCAGACATATCAGAACAGGGCAACTTTTAGTAAATTAATGAGTCTGCATCATTATCTGCTAGCCTAAGAATCCTTATTAACCTAAGAACTAAAGTCATGTGGAAGTGTTGTCTGATCTGGGATCCTTGCTCCTAAATAAGAATGCAAAGAGCCACATGTACCTTTAATTCAAGTAGACGAAGCTACTTTGGTTTTGAGACGGGTCACCATGACCCGTCTCCATGCATACTGGTCCTACCTTGGGGGAGCAAATGTAAACAAATGGGACTGAAACCCTAGGCCAGGGGCCAGACCTAGGACTGCTGACACCTAGGTCCAGGGAGGTCTAGCAGTGGCTGGGATGAGGTTCAGTACTGGGGAGCCATCAGGCATGACACAGAGTCCCCAAAATGGATCACAGAGGGACCTGATACCTGGTTTCTTATCACCTAATATCACTCCCAGAAAGAACCATCAAGGATGAGGAAACCTTGGTTTCCAGTTTCTAGTTAGGAAGTTGCTGCTGGAGTTAGAAATGCAGGAGAATCGGATCTCCTCCCGTAGCAGATGTGGGGGGCACAGGGCCAGTACTCAGAAGTGCTGGGTATCTGGCCAGAGGGGACAATATTTCTCGGGATACATGGACAGTTTATTTTTCTTTTCCAAAATAGGAGTGGCTTTAGGCTGTACGTATAAAAATAATTTACTTGCATTGTGAAAGTGAAAAGCATCCCAAACTCCACCACCCAGAAATAATCACAGTTACTATTTCAGGGAATAACACCCAGGCATGCACTTAGATACACATGTATTCAATAGCATCTAAACAGGTTCCTGCAATCGTTGAGGAATGGCCTTGTTTGGGCTGTAGGACACCCAGTTATCTGCTTTTAACTAAAATAGATAGAGGGACCTATGTTACCAGCAAGGGGCAGGGGGACCAGTTGCCTTTTCCAGACACCATCTACCACAGTGCAGTCCATGGCAAACAAGACTGTTTATCTGCAGGGGGTCACTTTCCTTTGGAAACACACGATTTATTCCCAACTTGAGCCCTCCCTTGGCCCCACACTCTTCAGCAGGGTAGGAGGTGGAACTTTTGTCTAACTTTTTCCAGTGGTGGCTAGGAATCCTTCCCTCACTCAGATGCTACAACATAAGGTGGGTGCCGCCCCAGAACTGGCCTGAGGGGGCAAAGACTTTAAAGCTAAGGAACAGGGGCAGGGGGAAGGCGAGGGGGGCAGCCATGATTTAAGGGGCCTATTTACCTTTTACCCTACTGGCCTTCATGGTGGAGTAGAGTCCCTGCGCTTCATCACTGTTACACTGACTGCCTCAACAGGGATAGAAATTGTTGTATACACAAGCAAATGCTTTGGGTTGACAAGAGTTGTATGCCTAATGATGCCACCGTGCTTCCTCTGTGATCATGTCACCTTGCCTGAGCTGTGGGCTCCTGGGACAGGAGTCCTCTGATTTTAACTCGAGCTGTTCTCACACACAGGCTCCTTTCTCCCATGTATTTACCGCCATTGGGTAAATAAATGAATTCCCTCTTTGCCTTAAAGTGAGGCTCTTAAATGAGTATAACTTTACATTTTGTTTTGTTTGAACTAGGATCCAAATAAAGTTCATACATGGCAATGAATCCATATTGTCTCTTACGTTCCTTTTAATTTATAGATTTTTTTCCCCCTCACCCTCTTCTTATCTTATTTGTTTTCTGTCAGTTTATTTGTTGAAGAATCTGGTAGTGTTTCTACAGTTTGGGATTTTCTCACTGTCTACCTGTGGTGCTATATTTCAATCTTTTGCAGTTAATATCTTGTTGATGCTCAAATTGGTTTTATCTTTTGTCCATGAGAGTTTCTTCAGTTTGGCTCCTGAACCCTTTGGTACAAGCTCAGGAGTCTTTATTACCTTCCTTGTTCTCTGTATGGTAAGATATCCTAGGCTTATTGTAGAAACTTCCTTCCATAGACCCATAATCCGTTATTTCTCCAAGGATCCCTGGTCCTTGTCATTGGAAGTAGAATTTAGGGACCACAGTTGGGTATTAGGGATGCTCATTGTTACTGATTAGTCATTGTCTCTAGTCCTTTTGAGTAGACTAGGAAATATGCACTTATACTATGATAAAAAACCATAATGAATTCATACAGGTACTTCAATTCAAATTCAAGGCTTTTACTTAGTATCATTGTTTTTAAATATGTGCTTCTACTCCCGTGTCAAAATTCCCAGTTCTGAATGATATCTACATAAATACTAATTTTATCTTACTTACAACAATCTCAAAATACTACCATCAGTACCACTAGCAATATGATTACTGAGAACAATTTGAGGTGTGTGCGTGTGTGTGTGTGTGTGTGTGTGTGTGTAGAGTCTATGTAAATTCTATCTCTGTTCCTTCCTTCACACTATAGGTAACCTTTATTACTTTAATGGATTATCTGTGCATATTTTTAATATAACCAAGTATGTATAAGTTGAGTTGAGCTATATGCTTGTAACATTTTCGTTAATGAAAAATAATCCACTATGGGTAGTTTCATTTGGTTCTCCCTAATACTATCACCTTCCTCTTCTTTTTAAAAATTTTTTTAATATGTTTATTTATTCATTTTGAGAGAGAGAGAGAGGGAGTGGGGAAGGGCAGAGAGAACCCCAGGCGGCCTCCCACCGTCAGCATGGAACTTGACATGGGGCTCAAGCCCACAAACCATGAGATCATGCCCTGAGCCGAAACTAAGAGTTGGCCGATTAGCTGGCTGAGCCACCCTGGTGACCCATTTAAAAATTTTTTTTTCTTTATTTTAGAGAGAGAGCGAGCGAGCATGAGCAGGGGAGGGGCAGAGGGAGAGACAGAGACAGACACAGAGAGAGACAAAGAATCTTAAGCAGGCTCTAGGTTCAGCATAGAGCCTGATGTGGGGCTCAACCCCAAGACCCTGGGATCATGAGCTGAGCCACAATCAAGAGTCTGACACTCAAACAACTGAGCCACCCAGGCACCCCCACATTCATCTCCTTAGATAAGTAGTGGTATATAATATATACTTTTTTCCACCTTGGTTTTTCCATTTAATGTATCCTAGAGATTCTTCTATAATGTCAATACAATTTCTTGATTTAAAACACTCAAAGGGCACCTGGCTGACTCCATCAGTGGAGCATGCGACCCTTAATCTTGGGGTTGTGAGTTCGAGCCCCATGTTGGGTGTAGAGATTCCTTTAAAAGAAAATCTTTAAAAAGAGAAACAAATAATAAAACACTCAGTAAAGTTTAGTTACTGGATACTTCCCTGATGTGATAAAATACATCTATGTGAGCCCAAGAGCCTACTGCATGGTTAGATGGCATTAGCCATTTCCCATAAAGTTGCGAAGAAGACAAGTCCGTGTTCACTACTACTTTTCTTTAAATATTGTACTAGCCTAGTAGTGAAAAAATACAAAGAAGTTAAAGCTATGGAAATTGGAAAGGATAAAAAAAAAACGTAAAATTTTCATTCTTTGTTCTGAGATGGAAAAGTATTCAAAATGTATGGGGTGGAAACAACAAGGTCAGAACTGTAAGTGTACTCTAAAACCTTGTGTGTAAAAATGGGGTGGGCAATAGAATATATATTTGAGGGTGTGCAGGTATGCTGAGGAAACAGGAAAGTCGTCCAAGAAATTGGCAGTGGTTACCTGGAGCATGGATGGGAACTGTGTGGATGAGGGATGGGGTAGGTGAGTGACTTCGTGCTGCGTATACTGATATATTTTAAAATTTATAAACTGTGTGAGTGTGTTACATATTCAAAAATAATTTTGTTAAAAAGGGTAAATTAAGAAGTTAAAAAAATAGAAGCCCCAACCCCACTCCATTCCTGCAGCCCCATCATCATTGCCAGTCTCCAGTGGCAGCCTCGTGAACGAAGCACTGAGCTCCGCAAACACCGGGCAATGAGCCACGCCATACCTAACAGAAATAAATTTAGCTTGTGGAAAATAATAATGTAATTAGGAATTTGGAGAACCTGAGGCAGGTTTTTCCAAGGGAAAATTATAAGCTCATTAGGTTTCGCAAGTTATTAGAGTGTTAATTAAATATCCTGTTTACGGAAATAAAGTTTATTTTTTGAAAGAAAATGGACAGGGACAAGAGGAGAATGAGAATCATGTTAGCTCACCATTTTTCTCACTGTGAGAATTTTTTTCCTCTTTTGACATTCTACCTTTTGATGAACTCCAGGTAAGTGTCCAGACCTTTCTGCAAGGCATCAGACTCAACAAACAGCATGCTGGACCCCTCCCCCACCCCCGGCATCCGATGGGCACCTCAGATCAACCTGTCCAGAGCTGCACTCAACACCCGTCTCCAAAGCCTGTTCTGCTTTGCCGTATGTGGGTGGGACTGCCATCCACCCAGTGCCCTAGTCAGGAACCTGAGTGGGAGTCATTCATTCTTCCCTCTTCCCTTTCTTCACCAGTCACAAAATCCTGACACTCTTACCTCCTCAGATTGCTTTCATTCCTTGAAAAATAGCCTTCTTCTTTTTACTTTTCACCACTGCCATCACCTCTAACCCATTCCCACTCTGGCTTATGCCAGTCCAACAACTTCCTAAGTGGTCCTCTGCCAGCCTGGTCCCCTCCAATCCATCCTTCCTTATCCATGCCCGAATGGCCCTTAAAGAAAGTAAGTCTGATTTTGCCACCTCCCTATTAAAACCCTCAGTGTTTCCTCCTTGTGCATAGGCTAAGATCCAAATTCCTCAGTGTGGACTCCGGGTGAGAATGACTATACACCCCAGGGGCCCCAGGACAGTTCTAGCTTATTCCTCTTGTCTTGAGGTCCCAGCGGGCTAGTGTCCTCCCTCACGCTCAGAGTATCCTGGTTTGGACAACACATCACTGGGTCTCCCTTGCCACAGGGTCTCCCACAGTCCAACTCTTCCCAAACTCCCTGGAACGCGTCACGACCTCTCCTCTCCTACATACTCCCTCTTGTTCACTCCTGCTTATTCTTTGCTTAGCATCAGCTTTCCATAAAGTCTTTCCTGGCTGTCCTCGTCCATCACACACGTACACAGTTGGTTTCACTTCCCTGTATTTCTGTACGTAAAGACATACATTAAGGAGCCCTATTAATGTATTTAGTCAGGCCGTGTTATAATCATCTGTCTGTGATTGTGCTGCCCATCACTAGATTGCAGATTTCTTTTGAAAAATTTTTAAATATTTATTTTTGAGAGGGGGGAAGAGGCAGAGAGAGAGGGAGACACAAAATCCAAAGAAGATTCCAGGCTCTGAGCTGTCAGACAAAGCCTGATGTGGGACTCGAACTCACGAGCCATGAGATCGTGACCTGAACCGAAGTCCAACGTTTAACTGACTGGTCCCAGGGACCCTAGGATTGCAGATTCTTGAGGGCAGGGACTGTGTCTTAAATATCTGCACCCCCAAAACTTGCAAAGTTCTTACATTCCAGACACAGCAGACCACAAGAGCAAAAGCACATTGGCAGGAACAATCTGGGTACATTTGAGGAACAGAAAGGAGGTCTGTGTGGTTGGCGCATAGTGAGGGGGAGAGTTAAAGTACAGAATGAGGTCACGTGGGAGGCAGCAGCCGGAACATAGCAGTGCCTCAGAGCACTGTTAGGTGCCTTGACCACCAACCCTGTCAAGCAGGGAAGATGGGATTTGAAGCCCAACAGACTTGAGTTTCCCAATTGGCTTTCTTACTAGCTGGATTGGCGTGGATAATTTTTTAAAATATCCAAGCCTCAGTTTCCTTGTTTGTAAAATGGTCAAAATAAATTTGTGGTGAAGAGTGAATGAGATAAGGGAGGTTAACCACTTACCACAGTGTGAGGCATGTCAGAGTGATTCATTGCATGGGAGATATTAGGTTTATTTCCCAGCAGAAATGGAAGGAAGGAAGCCAGTTTCCAGAAGTCCTGAGTGCAGAGTCAATATCTTCAGGTACTAGAGAACTCTCTATGTTCTGAGAAGGGCTGAGAGGTGGCAGCTGCTGGGTAACTCCCAAGGTCGGTAAAGTGTTGCAAGTTCACAAAGTCCTACAAAAGCAATCTCATATTCCAACAGCCAGCATGTTCAGACATGGCCGGTCCATCTCAAGCTCTGCCTGAGCAGAACCGTGTCCCTCTATCTGTCAATAATGAGCTGACTATTCGAGTGTAATTTTGATTTTTCTCATGAGAATCAATAAGACAATAGGACTCATTTGAAGACTCTTATCACTTGTCTACTTTTGCAGGCACACATCTTCTCTGGATCATGAGGGGTCCTCGAGCAAACCTTCACTGGTGCTCAGGACCTGTCACTCCGGTCCCGAGTTACCAAGCTCTGAACACAGGATGCTCTCTTAGGCCAGAATCCAACTAAGCATTTCAGATATGCTGGACATCCAAGAGCCTCCCTATGTGGCTCTCATTAGGTCAGGCAGGAGTGATACTAAAATTGAGAACAACAGGTACAACGTGGGCACAGATGGCCAGAGTGGACAGTGACCACAGCACTGGGGTGACCATGGTGCTGAGGCCCTGGGGCTCGAGCAATAACCCTCTAGATGCTGGATTGTGAGGAAGTCTTGAGGGACCAGCAAGGGTGACTGGGGTGCTGCAACATCACCCGGGTGGCAATTTCCCAACTGGTCAACATTTCAGTGGTCAGCTCAGCCTTTCTGGTGTTTCTCTGCGCTAGGCACAGGTGAGTTTGTTCGCTTACAGGAACCGCATTCAGTGGTTATCGTTGCTTTGTTTCCCATTCATCTATGACCTCTCCATCCAGAGTGGGCAAAATGAGCTCCCAAAGCAATATAGTGTGGTCGCAAGGTGTCTGGAATGGGTGGCAGGACCTGGGGTCCCAATCTGGGCTTTGCTTATTACCACCTCTCTGATACTGGGCAAGTTAACCTCCTTACCCATAAAATGGGATGATCGTGCTCCCTTAGAGACAGTGTGAGAATTAAATAAAATAATGCATACAAAGCACCAAACACAAGGCCTGGCACACGGTAGGTGCTCAATAATGGCATCAGTCCTCCAAAGGGAAGTGGAGACACAGAAGCGGCACTCGGTGACTTTTATTCCGGAAGGTCCAATGCCATCTGTTCTGAAGTTGATTGCTGGGGGGTGATTCTGGGAAGGGGCGATGGGTCAGGGCAGCTACTAGGATCTGGCTACAGCCATCTCCTGCACCCGGCCCTCCCAGCCCCCTGAGGGAGGTGCCTGTAAAATCCAGCCTTTGTGTCCATCTTAAAAGACAGATTGCAGAGCAGGGGTGTCGAAGGAAGGAGAGCACTGTGTGATGACTCATGAGGGGACCACAGGCGCCAGGGAGACAGGGGAGGGAGTTGGCACCCGCCTTTCTCCATCCTGGTTTTCTTTCCTTCCTGCTCAGCACTATTTGGGCAGTTTAATAGGGTTACCATGGGAACAACCTGCGTGGTGGAGAGAACAGAAACCCTCCATCTGAAGACGTGGGTTTGAATCCCGGCTCTGGTGTTTTCTGGCCATATGACCTTGCCCGTGTTATTTCATGCCCACTACCCACCCTCCACACCCTTTGTTTCCTAAAAAATACGGATCCTGTGCCCTCCCACCCACCCCACAGAGTTGTTTTGAGCTTTGCGAAATATGTAGGTGAAAGCAATTTGTGCAATGTACTCTCCAAACACCGTGTTCTGTAATGTGATTGTGTTTGCTTAATGTAACCTGAATTTCCCCAGGCCTACCAGCCGGGGAGGTGCTGTTAGCAATGACTACCCCTGCTCTACTGGCTGATACCCATGCAGTGTAAGCTACGCCCTGGTGCCTGTAAAAAGCCCTGTAAGGACTTGACACACTCGCCAGGGACGTCCATCAGGCATTCCATACAATGCGATTCCACGGGCACACTTTCTGTACCACAGTTTCAGCTGGCCATGCCTTGTCCCTCTCCTGCCCTGGGGCTGCCCCTGTGGGCATGCTGCCAGTGTCCAAGGGCCCCCTCCTCACCCCCACCCCATGTCACATACAGTTCCTTCGCAAAAATGAGTTTCATCAAAAGTTACTTCACAAAAATGAAGTCTTCCGGGGACAGTCTACAGTCTAAACAGACATGCTCAGAGAAATCTGGATCTCATTTTGGGCTGAAGGTGGTAACGCTTGCTACAATATTTATGACGGATCACTATTTTTATGACAGCAAGGAGCAACACCCCCACCTGTGGTTCTCGAATTTGGTTGCAACGGTCCTGGGGGTGTGCTCACCACATATTCCCACGGTCGTGACCCAAGAGAATCCAGGCAGATGAACTCTGGCCAAAAGAATAATGGAGAAGGACATTCATGTCTGAAAGGTCACCACAAGGGGTTTAAACTGAAATTTAAAGGGAGTGAGATAAAAGCTCTAGAGAAGTTCGGGTACCGGAAGGGTCTTTTCTTGTCAGTCATGGTTTTTCAGACCACAAGGTCACATCTCCTTAGTGTGTCATGAAATCAGCATCGTGGGTTGTGACTTGCATCTTAGAAGATGGAGGAGGACAGAATGGGATTAGTGCGTTGTACGTACATAAAGGACGAGCATTATTTTCTGATACCTTTGTTTCTGTTACATCATACACAGAGATTGAACTATAGGAAACTGCCGTTGTTAGGTCATAGAAGTCAAACATCCGCAGTATCATATCGTTCACCCTAACAGGATACATATGTCTTTGGCCGTATGTAAAAATTTCCTCGTGTGAATCACAATTTTAAAAATTTGAGAAAGGGGATTGGATTTGGAGTTAGAAAATTTGCACTTAGATTCCAGCAGAAGTCTTCACCAACTGTGCGTTCTCGCAGCTTCGTTTCCTTTCTGTGATCCGCCTCGTTGGTGGGACTGATGTCAAGAACTGTGGGAGACAATGCATGTACTGGCACATAGTAGGTACTCGCTGAGTGTCAGGTAAATTTGGGGAGAACGGGAGATACCAGCTGTGTGTTGTTCAGGACTCTTTCGCTGAAAGAGCACAGAGCACCTAAAGCAAAAAACAAAAGCCAACACAGAGCACCTAAAGCAAAAAACAAAATGGGAGTCCAGAAGTGGAGTGGCCATAGGCATAACTGGATAGAGGGAGTCAAACGATGTCACTGGATTTTTTAATCTCTCCCTGCCTCCCTCAGTTCTACTCCCCTTTAAGAACGGGGCTCTCGGGGCACCTGGGTGGCTCAGTGGGTTAAGCGTCTGACTTTGGCTCAGGTCATAATCTCACGGTTTGTGGCTTTGAGCCCCACGTTGGGCTCTGTGCTGACAGCTCAGAGCCTGGAGCCTGCTTCAGATGCTGGGTCTCCCTCCCTCTCTCTCCCCTTCTCCCACTCACTCTCTGTCTCTGTCTCTCTCTCTGTCTCTCTCAAAAATAGACAAACATTAAAAAAAAAAAAAGAATGGGGCTCTCTTAGCAGGAGGAGAGAAAGCACCGTTGCCCACAGTTCAGACCTATATCACCCCACTAAGGACGTCATAGACGCTCCCAGGGGAAGACTGACCCAGATTGGTACATGTGCTGTGTCTGTGTCCGTGATGGGGAGATGGGATGAAAGCACAAGCTCTCCCTGCGGCCAGAGGTGGGATGTTGCAATTGATAATTGATGGTCCCTGCAGTCAGGAGGGGACCTGAGGACTGGGGATGGGAGTGGGTCTGCAGTTACGAAAGCAAGAGGAAGTTGTTCTCTCTAGGAGAAGGAAAGGAAGCCTGAGCAGACTCCCATGATGACAAAATAAGACAATCCAAGGTGCCTGCATCAGGCACCTGAAATCATATTTCTCCTTGCAGGGGTCCAAAGTGTCTCTCCACACAACATAGAGGGGGGTGCTGAACAAAGTGAAGCAGGTCGTCCACAGGGCAGCCCACATGCTGTTGCCTGACTCTCTGGGTCACAGCAATAGGAGCCTCAAGGCTGAAACGGAACAACTGAAGGATGGGAGTCATTCATAAAGAACATACCCATTACCAAGAGGCTAGAGAAGTAACGGGAGCCAAGCAGATTTAGTGCTGCCTGGAAATACACAATGCTCCAGGGAGTAGCCAGGCAAAGGAGCAAGTGGGAAAACTCAAGAGAGGAACCCACACAGTAGCACCTGGTTAGAGGAAAGGGAGGTTGCCTTTCTGATACAGATCAGAAAACTGGCCCCAGGGAAAACATGCTCAGCTGGGAACTCGGCTTATTCACATCTGTGGAAACATCATTTGGCTAAAAGGGGGGCATCTGACACCCTCATAATTTGCCTTGCTGACTATTTTATCTCCCAGAAAGTAGAGGAAGTAGCAGAGGAACGTTCCTAAACCCAATTCCAACCAATTAGGAAGCTGTGATGGTGACAGCTGGGGGGGGGGGGGTCCTGGGGAGGAACTTCGGGAGAAAACTTCCAAGGGGGTGTCACAGTTCATGACGACGCGGGAGGAGGCGGCTGGACACAGTCGAAGATCCACCGTGGACCCGGGTCAGGCAGCTGCCAGGGCCTTCACAGAATAGGTGTGATTTCACGGCGAGAGCGAGGCTGGAGAGATTTGGTGAGTTCGCCTAAAACTCACCCGCTGCCTGAGTGATTTACATAAGTGCCGGAAAATTTACATAAATGACTAGTTTTCTGTTTGCAGTGGAACCAAGTGTTTTAAAAAATCATTTTTATCTTCCTGTGAGCTCCCCAAGTATTTGTCTTCAACCAGTGACCTTGCCAACAGTTTCACATCTTTCCCTCCCTCCCTTCCTCTCCCTCAGGGCATGCGCGCGCGCATGCGCACACGCCCATGCTCAACAACTCAACATCTGGAGTTGCCTAGGTCCCTAACTTCTTCTTTTTCTACTATTGACGGAAAACTTGGGCACTTACTCGTTTTGTCATCTTAGGCTTGCCATGCAATATTCGGAACATAGCTACAGCAAAAAAAAAAAAAAGTATTTATCTGAAATTCAAATTTAACCGGGCGTCCTGGCTTTTGGCGTTGTTGTTTTTCGGGGAAGTGCTAAATCTGCAACCCTATCACCCTTTCACCCCATCCTCTCCCTCTGGGAGCCTCGGGTATGGGGAGGACACTTAGTGGGCGGGGCAAGGGGCAGGGGCCTGCCTCCAGTTCTGTGGGTTCCCCAGACCCCAAGGAGGGAGTGCCCCAGCTTCTGCCCTCTCCTGCCCTCCTGACAGTTCTTCCCACACTAAGTACAGACACCTGGGGAGGGGCTGCTCCTCAGTGTAGCCTTTTAGCTATCCCCACCCCCAACAGAGTGGCTTATTTTTGGGTTCACAAACAAATGAAAGCAGTGCTTTTGCTCAGCTCACTGAGCAGAGCGCCCCTCCTCTCCCACTCGGAGCTGTCTTCTCTGGGACCTCCTGCCTCTGTCATTGCCTAGGGCCTCTTGGGATTGCCTCTGTCTTTGCCAGGCTGTGAGTGGGTATCACCCCACTCCTACTGCCTCCAGCGGCTTACCTTGGAGCCACTCTCCCCTTCTTTCAGGCTTTTCTTATAGCCCTTCAAATGGTTATTGTAGCTCCCTTTGAACGCACCCCAATTTTCCGTGGTTTTCTGGAAATAAGCTGTGTTCTTCCGCACCAGCGTTCTGGGCAGCACTCTTGCAGAGGGGGCCTCCAGGCTTCCAGGGGCAAGGACTACAGTTAAAGGTGAAGGGCCCTTCCTAGAGGATGAAACACACTTCCTGGCCTTGCTTTTAGGCTCCTGCTCCCATGCAACCCTTTCTTTCACCGAGTGTATCTACAGACTGAGATTATTTTATTTAAATTATATTGCCTCCTTCCTTCCCCCAATCAAATACTCCTTGATTAGAGTTGGTGGGTATGATCATTTTCTGGGTATATATGGAATTCTCATACACAAGTTCCATATTTGCATCATCAGTTTTCCATTTCTTTCTTTTTTAAAAAAATGTTTATGTATTTATTTTGAGAGAGACAGAAAGAGATCAGGGGAGGGGCAGAGAGAGAGGTGAGACAGAATCCCAAGCAGGCTCTGTCTGCACTATCAGCGTGGAGCCCAACATGGGGCTCGAACTCATAAACCTTGAGATCATGACCTGAGCCCAAATCAAAAGTCGGATGCTTAACCAACTGAGCCACCCAGGACCCCTCCATTTCCTTCTTAAAACAAGTTTTTCTTGGGGTGCTTGGGTGGCTCAGTCAGCTAAGCATCCGACTTTGGCTCAGGTCATGATCTCGCGGTCCGTGAGTTCAAGCCCCGCATCGGGCTCTGTGCTGACAGCTCAGAGCCTGGAGCCTGCTTCAGATTCTGTGTCTCCCTCTCTCTGCCCTTCCCCTGCTCATAGGTCTCTCTCTAAAAAATAAATAAACATTAAAAAAAAATTTTTAAACAAGTTTTTCTTATCCAGACCTAGATAAGAGAGAATTGATCCCATGGGGGAAAAAAAATCAAGCAGATTTTATTATATGCCAGTTAGTGAAATTGAGAAAGTCATTGACTCTTAAGGAAAGAATTTTATATGTCTGGGAGAAATACATTAATGATGATAGGTGAGGGTGGTGGGAGTAGGGGGGATGAACTGGTTTAAGGCCTAGTCATATATCAAATGATGGTCACTAAGTTGGCTTCTATAGAAGGTAGGTGGGTCCAGGTGTTCAGAGACCCTTTGCTTCCCCAAGTCCCAGAATGAATGTGACAGTGCCAACAGTTTAACATTGGTTGTTAAGAAATATTAAGGGGGGGGGGCGCCTGGGTGGCTCAGTCGGTTAAGCGTCCGACTTCGGCTCAGGTCATGATCTCACAGTTCATGAGTTCGAGTCCCGCGTCGGGCTCTGTGCTGACAGCTCAGAGCCTGGAGCCTGCTTCACATTCTGTGTCTCCCTCTCTCTCTGCCCTTTCCCTGCTCATGCTGTGTCTCTCTCTGTCTCAAAAATAAATAAACATTAAAAAAAAAGAAATATGAGGGGGTTGGGGGAGTGGTATCTAGGAAGAGGGAAAGAAGAACCAGGAAAAAACAAAAACAAGAAAACTCCTGCTGGTGCTCTAGCCATATATGTATGCTTAATATAAACCAGAAGTGTTTCAGGGATGTGTTTATTAAAGTCGTTTGCTATAGGATATACAATGTAAAATCTTCTATCTTCCCTGTGAAATCTTCAGTGAAAGTCTACATTGCTCGCTGTGGCTGTGGAATGAACTAATCCTTCTTAGAGAGCTCAAAGAGATGCTTCTGAGTTCTGCACATGGATTGTCCAAAGAACAAAGGAAATGGGACGGAGTTAAAGCACCAAGGGAAAGCCAACTCTGGATGACGCCTGGAAGTCATTAATATTGGACTGAAGAATGTTTTGCAGCCACGAAAAATGATATTTATGGAGCATTTTTGGTGATTTGAAAAATGGTTTATGCTAAATATTACATTTAGAAAGCAAGATTTAGTATATGAAGCGAGCACAGAAAGCAAGGTTTAAATTGCATATATTCCACGATCGAAATCACATAAGAATTATAGAAGAATGATTGGATAGAAATGTACCAGAATGTTAATTATGATTGACCCTACATAGTGGAATTATGATGACTTTTTTCTAATGCTTTGTGCTCTCATGTACTTTCCAAGTTCTATACAATGGGCATGGACTCCTATAATAACCAATATAAAAGAAAAACATCAGCCTTCTCAGATTCCGTTTGAGCGATAGAAGTCTTTGGTCATCCTTCTTCTTCCAAGTATATTTGCATTGGAATCTGGGGGAACCATGATGGGACCTTAGCAACCCAGGTGAAAGAGGTAAGACCTGGAGGGAGAGGAGTTGGGAGACTCTAATGCTGTGCTGCTGCTGCTGCTCCAAGGTGCAGATGGGTAGTCTAACAGGATATAGGGCAGAGAGGTAGGACCAGGCCTGGCTGCTGCTATACCTGTAGGGCCCCATGCAGTGGTTGGAAACCCATCACAGGTAAGCAGTAGATTCAAGGGAGCAGCATAGACAGTGCTTGTTTATATTGGATGGGACTCCGTGTTGGACACTTGCGAGAATTTGTCTCAGCCAAGCTCGGAACAGAGATCCAGAGAGACAATGTGAGACAGTGGAACTGACGTTAAAACCCAATCATATAGACAGGGATAGTATTAGAGGACATGAGAAGTTTGTGACTTAGAGGTTTTGTGGGTATTTCCTTTCATTCATGCATGCATATATTCATGAATATATCAGTCCATTCCTTCATTCACCCAACAAACATTCACTGGGTCTTCCATGCTAGGCACTGGAAACACAAAGCAAATAAGACATTGTCCACAAGTTATCAGACTCATGCCGGGTCCTTCCACCTTGGTGGTACAGAGGTCATGAACACACCTAGGATTTTTAAGGTCTTGACCGATCTGTGGATAAAGCGCATCAGTGTCTCTAGATTAGGTGAGCTGGGGAAGAGTTAACATCCATAAGCCCTCCTTAGGATCGTTCACACCTTCTCCTGCTCCTCCCCATCACACAGAATCAGAGAGAACAAGCCTTGGGAAATGTCTGAGCTAGCAAGGGCCATAGAAGATTCTACCAACCTGACTCTTACTTGAATTCCCCCTTTTTTTCTTTTTTGTGCATTTTTATTGAAATTCCAGTTAGTTAACATACAGTGTATGTTAGTTTCAGGTGTACAATATACAGCAATTCAACACTTCCATACAGCCCTCTGTGCCCATGACAAGTGGCCTCTTTAATCCCCATCATGTATTCAACCCATAACCCCACCCACCTCCCCTCTGGTAACCATCAGTTTGGTCTCTGTAATCGACCGTCTGCTTCTAGGTTTGCCTCTATTTTTTTTTTTTTTAATCTTTGCTTCTTTGTTTCTTTGTTTCTTTGTTTCTTTTTTGGTCACAAGTTTTTATTTAAATTCAAGTCAGTCAGAAAAAGACAAATACTGTATGATTTCACTCATATATGGACTTTAAGAAACAAAACAGATGAACATAGGGGAAGGGCAGGGAGAGAGGGAAGCAAACCATAAGAGACTCTTAACTATAGAGAATAAACTGAGGGTTGATGGGGGGAGGTGGGTGGGGGATGGGCTGGATGGGCATTAAGGAAGGCACTTGGTATGTGTTATATGTAAGTGGTGAATCACTAAATTCTCCTCCTGAAACCAACATTACACTATATGTTACTTGCATTTCTTAAGAATTGTGAGTTGATAGTGCTAGGGATCTTCCCAGGATTTTGCCCAGGAAACAAGATTTAATGAAAAATAATAAGGATACACGGAGCTTTAAAGATGACAAACTGCCTTTAAATCCATTCTGTCATGTAGTCCTAACATGATGGAAGTGACTAGTCAGGGATTACGATTTGAATTTTACAGATAAGAAACCAGGCTCAGAGAGGTGAAGTCCTCTCCTATCACAAATAAGTAACGAACTAGGTCTCCATTTCAGGTTCTCTCCATATCTCCAAGTCTATGGCTTTTTCATTACAGCTCACCCAGAGTACAGATGGCTCTATCACCCTGAGGGGGCAGCAGTCCTGTGGCACACCCAAACCACAGGATATACACGCAGAACATGTAGCTGTTGGGGGATGAGGCTGGGTGCATTTGCTTTCTATGGTTGATGTAATAAATCACCCAAACTTAGTGCTTTAAAACACAACAGAAATTTATTCCCTCAGAGTTTTGGAGGCTGGAAGTCCACAGTCAGTGTTACTGGGCAGAAATCAAGGTACTGAAGGGCTGCACTCCCTCTGGAGGCTCTAGGGGAGAATCTGTTCCTTGCCCCATTCAGCTTCTGGCGGCTGGTGGCACCCCTTAGCTGGTGGCTGTATCACTCACTTCAGTCTTCAAGGCCAGCATCTTCAAATGGACTTCTCTGTGTCAAATCTCCCCCACCCCTCACTTATAAGGATACATCTGACTGCATTTAGAGCCCATCTGGATAATCCAGGATAATTGCCTCAATGCAAAAGCCTTAATTTAATCATACCTGCAAAGCCCGTTTCTAAATATAACTTCTCAGGTTCCAGTGTTCTGGGCCTGATATCTTTGAAGGATAATATTCAGCCTACAATCCTCAGCTAGGGCTTTACATGTTAGTAACCTCTTCTGCCTATGAGTTATTGCTCAGTAAAAGCTGAATCTACTTGGGGAAAAGGAAACACAGTATGGTGATGGAATAATTTTGAGCAAACTATATGGCTGAGGATAGGACTGAGATTGCCTTCCTGGTGTAGCAGTTTGTTTATTGACTCTGTCTTAAATCTGCTGCCTCTTCCCATGCTCCTGCAGAGTTGGCTCAAGTCCCAAGGCTCTTAGCTTCCTCTCTGTCCAACCAAGTTCAGAGAAGATGGGCTGGCCCTGAAATCCCGGAATGTCAGAGCTGAAAAGATCACCTCGCTGATCCCTGCTCCCTCCTTTACTGAGGGAGAGCCCAAGGTCTGAGTGGAGCCAGGTCTGCTGAGTTTCTTCCCCCAGAAACCAGTACTTCCAGTACGTGAGTCTATATTTTTAAGGAGCCAGCACAGTATCCCCCAAATAGGCTGGTACACAAGGATCAAGGCAGGGGAAACTAGGATTGACTGACGATTTGGACATCATGCTTTTGTGCCCTTTTGAACCTGGGTATCGTTCTTATTGTCCATCCTTTCTGGATCTCTCAACCATCTCCTTTTCCCTCTCTGTATCTTCTTGTCCCCATTTGATACTCTCTGCCTCCACTCACCCTCTCTGCTTATTTGTTCGGCCTACGTCCTCACAGCCCCAGCAGGCCTTCCCAGATACTCCTTCTTCCTCAGCCCACCCTATTCCCTTCTCCTTGGTAGGAGGCTCTTTGTCACTTTCAAGTCCGACATGATGAAATAGAGAAGCACGGTGGTTTCTGGAGGCATAGTCAAGTTTAAGACTTCTAAAACTGAGACAGATAATGAGGAAGGAAGTGGGAATATGAAGGAGGAGGGTTTACCTTAGCTTCTCTATTTGTGGGTTTTACTTGCATGAATTTTCCTGTCCCCCAGAATGATGAGTAGATATCTGGGCATCTACTTATATAATTGCTGAGTGGAAGCTTATATGCATGAATAAAATAGATCCTCAAAAATAGGACATCCAATACCTGGGTGATCAGACTGTTGGAACTGTACCAAAGTTCCAAAGTCATTTATTAGCATGTGGCTTTTGGACTTATGTTTCCTCATCTTTGAAAATGACAGGGACGATACTATCTACTTCACAGGGGTTTTGTAATGCATAAATGAGATAATTCCTCTAGCACAGAAATTAGTGCCAGTTGATAGTCATAAATATTTGAAGAACTGATACCCGGGTCACTTCCTCTGTAAAGACTTTTCTGACCTCCTACTCCAAGGAGGACTGACCCTTCCTTTTAGAGTATGCCTTTTACACCCTATTTATACCCATGT
This sequence comes from Panthera uncia, assembly GCF_023721935.1. Taxonomy (NCBI): domain Eukaryota; kingdom Metazoa; phylum Chordata; class Mammalia; order Carnivora; family Felidae; genus Panthera; species Panthera uncia. The sequence goes on from NC_064810.1 coordinate 79,260,887, forward strand.
CTTAGAACCTATAATACTTTATTATCCTACTCAGCCCCCACTGGGCCCCCTTTCACCTCTCTTTCCAGCTCTAAGCCTCTTCAAGATAATAAGAGATACCCCTTACTCATCTTTGTAATCCCAGTGCCTAGTGCAGTGACTGGCTCATGGGAGATACCCTGGAAATATTGATTGAATCAATTTGAAATGGTGAGGGTTTCTAAACATAAGCCTTTCAGGCTGGGATTGTTTTGGATTTATCATGCCAGTTTCTGCCTCCTTGTATTTATTAAGATCGATGGCAAAACCCATTGAAAGACATCTGGCTTTAGTAGCCCCAGGAGATTCTGTCGGCTCTGGTCCACCCCAGGCAGATGGGCCTTATTAAGAGAGATCAGACTGTTTACTATGCTGGCAATGCCCAGACTTGCTTCCCTCCCAAGCTGGTATGTTTTGCCATTCAACGCCATCATATCATCAAAATGGCGAAGGCTCAGTGAGAGCCTTGCGCCTCTCCAACATTTCCAAGAGGACTGCTTCATGGGTTCATCTTCCTGGGGACAGTCTTCTCTGGCTATATCTAGAGTCTTTCAAAAGCTTTGGTGTTGGACCTGTTTAGATGTGATGGATGGGAGTACAACCCAGGGAGACACGTGGAGACAAGAAGGGTCCTGGGCCTGGTGATGCCAGAGTCCATTCTTCAAGAATGACCGTGGGACAGGGGAGCTTGGGTGGGTCAGTGGGTTAAGCGGCCGACTTCGGCTCAGGTCATGATCTCACTGTTCATGAGTTTGAGCCCCACGTCAGGCTCTGTGCTGACAGCTCAGAGCCTGGAGCCTGCTTCAGATTCCGTGTCTCCCTCTCTCTCTGACCCTCCCCCGTTCATGCTCTGTCTCTCACTGTCTCAAAAATAAATAAAAACATTAAAAAAAAATTTAAAGAATGACTGTGGGACATTGTCAGGATGGAGTAACTCAGGAAAGAAAAAGCCGTGTGTCAAATCTGAGGGTGACTTGGAAGCCAGCAGAAGAAAGAGCTGTAAAGACATAGGTAGGAGTTGAAAATAGACAGGCCACAGAAGGAAGTGGGAAACTGGCTGAATGGTTACTCATAACTAAAACTACCATGCATTGGGAAACTACTAATATGCGAGGCACATTATATACTTTAGCCTTTGAATCACCATGACAACCTATGTAGTAGGCTCGTACAAAAGGAAACTGAGGCTCAAAGGACTAAGTGACTTACTTTAGGTCACACAGTCAGCAAGTGACAGAAATGGGGCCAAACCCAGACAGTGGGTCCCAGTCTTCTGCTCCTACTGTGCTCCACTGCCAACATGGGAATGGAGGGTATGTGCTGAAATGTCTCTTCAATGTTGTACTCAGCATGGGCTGAAGAGGCATGGGGCCAGCTGACCTGGGGATCCATGCTAGGTGAGGAGGCATGATCCAATGCATATCTTATAAAGAAGTAATCCCTGTGTCCCCCTTCTGGCTGATGTCTGGCTCTTGTATCAATGCTTTTATCAATGCATCCTGCTGGGGTGGAATTTCCTTCTCATTCATTATTCAGTAACATTATTCATTGTAGCTATTGTGGCCTCAAGTAGGGCCTCTTCTTAGAGTTGAGAAATGTGGCCTTTTCTGAGTCAATCACTCTAACAAGAGGCAGGACCTGATACAGAAAACTAAAAAGGTAGGAGAGAGGATTCCCTTTTCTTGTTGGGGTCTTTCCTTTGCTCCAAGATTAGACATCAGAAAGCATGGATTTCTAAGGCGTGATTCTGGGATGCTAGATGGTGCCCAGCAAGTGAACACTGACTGACACCTAAAGCCACAGTCTGAAGAAGACTAAACCATATCTGGGAACAAGACTATCTAACTACAAATTATTCCCTTTGCTTATTTTCCTGCTACGATCTCTAAAGATTGCGTGAAAGATTGTTTAAATACCCTACCCTGACCTCTGCTCTACAGAGGAATTTTTAAGAGAAAGGTTGTGGTTAAGGCATTAAAAGGTGCCCTCTGAGGTTACCATGGAAGGTGAATCTTTGGAAACAAGAATTGGCCTGCATTGTTTTTCTGCCTCTCTCCACATGGAGGGTCTTCTTCCCTGGCCAGTCTTGCAGTGACTATCACTTAGGATCCTTTGGGTTGCAAGGAACAGAGCATGTTGAATCAAACTGATATAAACAATAAAGCAATGTCTTTTTGTTAATATATATATGTTTTTAATGTCTACCTATTTATTTTTGAGAGAGAGAGAGAGAGAGAGAGAGAGAGAGAGACAGCATGTGCATACAAGCAGAGGAGGGGCAGAGAGAGGGTGAAACAGAGAATTCCAAGCAGTCTCTGTGCAGAGCCTGATGCGGGGCTTGATCTCACAACCTGTGAGATCATGACCTGAGCTAAAATCAAGAGTCAGATGCTTAACCAACTGAGCCACGCAGATGCCCCAATAAGACAATGTCTTATTGGCCAAGATAGAGCAGCCGTAGGCACGATGTAATCTGTGTATCATTGATGGCACCAAATACACAGGCTCTTTCTGATGTTCCACCTGGCTGCCCTCAGTGTCAGAATCTACCAAGAGCTGGCTTCCGTTGTGGTTTTAAGATAACTGCTAATGGTTGTCAGGGCTACGTGTGTTTTGTGCATATCAAGAAGTATGTTTTCTCAAGCATGGGCTATAATTCCTTAGCCTGAATGAAACATTTTCCACATGCAACACCTGGACCAGTAATAGATTCCAGTGGAATACCACAAGCTGCTAATAGGTGGATGCCTGAATAACATCAGGACTCAGCTGGGAAGTTCGATTGGCAACCAATACAATCTGTTGCAGAGAAGCTCGGTACTATTTTGTCAAGGAAAGTGACCATTTCCTTAAAACTGGCCTTTGCTTCTTTAGTCGGCCAGAATTTGGGGGCCAATCCTTGCATCTGGGCTAGGAGCCAGCTGGGGTGGCAGGGACATTGCTGCCAGGTACACACAGTGCCTAAGCCTATGCCCATGGATGAATTGTTGTTTATGGCTAATCTCTGAGTCACTGTCCAGAGTTTCAAGGGGCTGTAGCTGCTGAGGGCTGACCCTGTCCTCAAGGAGGTAACCAGGAAACAGAAGAAACCCTTAAAACTGGGTCTCTGGAGAATGACCAGGTATCGACGAGTGCCATTGTCTTGTGCAAACCTGTCCAGGCAGAGATTTTGCCTGCTGGCTGTCTTTACAGCCTGTGGTCCTAGGAAGTCCTAGGAAGCTGGATTTGTGGTCTGGTGATGCCGAGTTGGGCCCTCTGCTTCCTAAAGGCTGTTGAAGCTTTGAGCTGACTCCCTGCACTACAGTTACCATGGCCTTGAAAAAAACTGAAGAGCTTCCACATCTGTGCCCCCCAGCCCTGCTTCTCATCAGTGAATGCTCATTTTCTAAGCACCTCCCACGAACGAGGCACCAAGAAGGAATGGTATTTGCACATTCTCCCACCTCCTTGCCCTCGCAATTATTACTCACCCATGTGAGGAAATAAGGGATCATATTAAAGGAGGCATTTTAGGGAGTCTGATCTGAGTGGTACTGTGGGGGAGAACAGGGGTGATGGACGAGGAGTGCATGGAGTATGAACCGCACATGCTTTTGTGGGGAAGGGGTGCTATGGCGCACAGGAATGGCAGGAGTCATCGTGGGTCGAGGCCATGCTGAACCAGCCTTGAAAATATTTACTCGCCAAGGGAAGCCAATAAATCACACCAGTTAAGATAGACGATACAGAGTGGGGGCTTTCTCTGTCAAGTACCCCATACGTCACTCCTGACAGGTGAGAGAGATGCTAAAACTCAACAAGAGGCAGTTTGGGGACCACAGATAGCTGTTGTCAGGGCCACCCTTTGTGACTCTTCATCTGGTGTGCCCTCACTTCACAGAGGCAAACGACATATTGATTTTCTTCGCTAGTGGTGTCTCAATGACTAAGCCAGTAGCATAGCTTCCAGCGCTGTGTCACCAGCCCCGAGCAGGACGGCGGAGGTGGGCATGGGGCACGCCAAGCACACGCTCCATTCTGCATCTCCCGGCTTTAAAGACAACTAGCACGAGCTTCGCAGAGACTGTGTATAAGTGTGAGGGTGTGTGAGTATGTGTGTTGGGTACAGAGGTGTGTGTCCTTACCAGAGGGCCCAACGATGTTTCCATCATAACCATTTCCACAGAAGCCTTGAAGAGTCTGCCAGTCCTCAGGGCTCTGTCGTGTGGCTACCTGGGAATGGAGGACATTGGCTGCACCTGGGCAGCCAGCAGAGCCATATGGCACCCTGAACCAGACGGGCCCGATGAGACCTATGGACTTCTCATTGTCCTCACAGCAGCGAGCTACTTTGCGACAATTGGGGCAGTCGTTTGGTGTCCTAGAAAGGAGCTGGCCCTCCGCCAATACTGGGCCTGGGGCTCCCCCTGTGCGCGCTGGTTCCTTACGCTTCACAGAACTCAACTCATCCTAAATCGTAGAGGGTAGAACCCTGTTCCCTCCAAGACCACTACCACAAGCACTTCCACCTGTATCCTTACCTCCTCCTCTAGCGACACCTCACCTCCGTGTCTAACCGCCATCACTGCCTCTACCACCATCCTATCGCCTCCACCCCTTCTCCACCATCACCTTCAGCTCCAACACATTCCACCACTTCCACCATCACTGGCTGCCATCACCTCCTCTGCCACCAGCACCACCGCCCCCTCCGCCTCTGTCACCAGTGCCACCACCACCTCCATCACGACCTCCATAACTGTCACCACTGTTACCAATATCACACCACCTCATTACCGTCACATAATCACGGTGTAAGCCTGTGCATTGTTGGGGCTACCCGTCTCTTGTTACGATGTCTTACCACAATTTCTCCTTTTGTAAAAACGCTTAGTCAATAAATCTCCGAGCACAGAGTAGAAAACTGCTCGGTTGTACTCCTGAAACTTTAATCTATGAATCAGGGATTTGCATGAAATGACCTACAACTTCTCTTCCAGCTCCAAGATCCTTTGCTAGGTGTGTGTGTGTGTCTATGTCTGATTATGTCCACCCCTGTCCATGCCCATGTGCATGGAGGCTGCCAATTCGGTCTGACATTCATCTGACTTTCCAAGAGAATTTCTCATAGAGTCTAGATTCAGAATGCCTAGAAGGAGACAAGGCACAATGACCCACTGTGCATGTGTAAGCCCCTCCAAGCTCACGCCATTCATTATTGCCTTATGGTGGTGGTGACCAGTGATGCTACCCAGAAATCCTGGCTTGTGGCAAAGATTGGAAGAGTGACCTTAGGTGAGTCACTTTGATATCCCTTACTTTCAATTTCCTCTCCCCATAAGTGGAACAATTTTACCTACTTGCTAGTATTCCTGAGGGGACGAAAAGAAAAGACTATTGTCACATATTTGTGACAATACCTGATGCCAGCCTGGAACACAAGGGGCGTTGGTTCCTTCCTCTCCCCCACTGTTCTGAGATCCTGCAGCCTTCAGTTAGTTGTTTGGGGAGCATCAGTCTTGAACCAGTCCTCTGAGACAGTGGGCTTCCTGTTCCCAGTTCTATGTCAAATGGCTCTGAAGAAAGAACACAGTGATCCTATAAAATGTCACTGAATCAGAAGCTCAGCAGCTCTGCCAACAATCTGGGGGAGAGGACTCCAGAGCAGCTACAGGGAGAGTGAGAGGACACCGTCTCTTACGGTGTCCTCTAGGCTTGAGCTCCCCGATGAGGATGGACCTTAGGGCTTTCATCTCTTCTGCCTCTTTAATATGGAAATGCAACACACACACACACACACACACACACACACACACACACACACACCCCAATCCCATTATTGGGGCAGAAGACAAGGACAAGCAGGGAGTGGGATGTCAGAGCCAACCAGAAGCCCAGACTGGTACCCATGAGCTTTGGTTGATTCACGGCCCACATACAAATGACTACGCAGATAGTGTCTTCCACTACAGCCCCCAGAACATACAGATGAGCGGGCTGGTGGCCGCCCTGCCAGCCCCTCTTAGCAGGTTTCCTTGCTCCACTCCTCTCCCTTGTGACTGTGTGAGTCTCTTGCCAGCTGTTAGCCCGAGTCTCTTTCTCCATACCACTGGCCTCAGCAAGGCTGACAGGGTCTCTGGAGGGGACTGGCTGGCAAGGGGGCCATGGAACTGTAGGCTGGGGAGTCACAGAGAGAGAGAGACTTGGTGATGATAAGTCATCTCTGTCCCAGCTGTTTGCACTGTTCTTGAAAGCCCAGGGTCAGCTCTGGAATCAGAGCCAGAAGGCCAATGGGGTCTGCCTCTTTAGCAGTCATAGTGCCTCCTGGAAGATGCCTTCTTATTTCCACTTTGGCTCACGATATTCTGCATGGGAACAAATTCCAACAGAACTTGGGCTTCATATGTTGGCATCCACTGGGGGTGGAGACTTCACTAAGCCCTGAGCCCTGGATTTGATCCGTATTATTCCACATACTAGTTAGATGACTTTGGACAAGTGATTTACTCTCTTTCTGTATGCCTTGCTATCTTAATCTGTAAAAAACGGAAGTAAATAATGGTATCTATTTAAGAGGCTTGTTGTGAATTTAAATGAGATTATTTAAATGAGGGTTATTTCTGGCATTTGAAGACTTCCCAGTTCTATGTTAGCTAATGCTGCTCTTACTACCACTACCTCCACCGCTACAACAATCACTGTCACTATCAACAAAGCCCATTGGAAGAGGTAATCTCAAACCTCAAATTTACAATCAGCCTTAGCTGCCATTTAATTAGCACCTACTATGTGAACACTCTGCTGGGTACCTTTGCTGACGTTGACTAGTCTAGCTCTCACAATTAGCTTATGGAGTAAGTCAAGTAATTTCCCAACTATTTATAGATTAAAAAATGGGGGGGGGGGCTTTATTCAGGTCCCAAGAAAAATGGGGGTAAGCAAGGGAACTTTGCATATTCTTGATTTGGCATCTAACTAGTTATTTATGCCTTGCTTGACTCAAAAAGAGTTGAGGGCACCTGCACGCCATTCATGTGCCCGGTAGCAAAATGCCCCAGAAAATATGAACAACAAAGTTGATGAGCCCTGGGCTGGAACCCCAACCCCATCACTTATTAGCCAAGTGACTTGGGAATGTTACATAAAATTTCTGTGAGCTCCACTTTCCAACCACCCGTGGATTAACTATGCAAACTGAAAAATATTCATCATTGTCCCCATTTTTCTGCTGAGTAGATGAAGAGTCTGAGATATTGCAACTTTGCAAGTTTACAAAGCTATCAGGTTAAGTAAGTAACAGAGCCAGATACTGGTCCCAGGTGGATCTGCTTTCAAATTCCAGAGCTCTTCCCACTATTCTGAGCTATCTCAGTGGTGCCTTTCCCAAGTGCCAAGCTGGGAAACAGTACGGTGCTTCCTGTTCACGTAGTGGTGCTGTCATTTTTCTTGGGGCACTGAACCTAAGGGGGAGAAACAGATGTACTGATTCCCCCATTTGCACTTGTCCCCTCCCAAGTGACTAAGTATCTCAACCCCTTCTTTCAAGAGTAATTAAAAAGAATAGTGCCTTCAAGGTGAGGAGGAAGAGGTTGGGCTGGTGGAAAGTGAGACAGCGCCGACTGCGGCTTGAGTTACTGGTTTGTTTTAACTTCATTCCTGCAGTGCCCCTGCAGTCTGACGTCTGCCCCAACACACCATGGGAAGATGCTCTCCTAAGGTCCTCGGGGATCTCCTTGTGGTGAAACCATGGGCCTTTAGAGTTTTTTTCAGGGTCACCAGAGTGGCTCAGTCAGTTAAGGATCTGACTCTAGGTCTTGGCTCAGGTCATGATCCCTCGGTTTGTGGGTTCTAGTCCCACATCAGGCTCCATGCTATCAGTGCAGAGTCTGCTTGGGGTTCTCTGTCTCCCTCTCTTTGCCCCTCCCCTGCTCCCACTTTCTTTCTCTCAAAAGAAATAAACTTTAAAAATTCTTCCATCATTTAGTATCAAACATATCCTGACAATTCTGCTACACAAAGGCACTGTGGTAGGTGATTCAACATTTATAAAGGTGCCAGGCCTCCAACGGACTACAGTCTGCAGTGGAGAAGCAAGACGAAATACCACAATACAAGGCAGAGTATGAGACACAGAAGCATGGGCATCTCTGAGTGCCATTCTCACCGACCATCTCTCCTTCCTTCTCCTCACCTTACCCCTCTTCTCTGTGTGGTCTCTCCATTCCCATGAATGAAGCTACCTTCCCTGCAGCGTCTCCAGCCCAGGCCTCTCTCCCTAATCAAGTCCTAATCATTCAGCTGCCATTTTGATGGCCTTGGAGACCAACACGTTCAAAGCTACACTTGCCATCTTCCTGCCACCAGCATATCCTTCCAGGTGAAAGGCTCACCCTTAACATCTTTCTCTCCCTCATCCCCCCAATGTAATCAATCTCCAGATCCTTTCAGAGCTGCCTCCTGCATGGTCTTTGAATACATCTGCTTTTCCATCCTCTACAGTCACCTGGTTTAATGCAGGGCAGGCCTCTCTTGTCCCGGCTGTTCAATCAGCCTCCCAGCCGATCTCCCTGCCTCCACTTCAGCCCACCTCTCGTCCACTGGCCACACTTTATCAGAGCTATCTTGTAAAAAAAAAACCCCTTTGCTTTCAGCATAAAATCAAATTCTCCAGCCCAACGCATGGGCTCTTCAAGGCCGGACCCCAGTCTTCTCTCTCCTCCCTTCCCTTTCCCTACTCCACATCCCATTATGATCCATAATTAAAGTGACTGAATATTTTTGTTCATCCAAACCAGAATACTTATGCAAGTGAAAGAAGGCTCTAGTCATAATTACACTGGGATAAACTGGGGCTCCCCAGGGCAAACTCAAATGTATGGTCATTCAATTCATAATGGCCATCCCAGATGCCAAATGTACATGAGTTTTTCTCTCTCTCTTCTCCAGAGCTAGACGGCAACTTCTCTCTCTATCTCTTGGTTCAGGTTTTCAGAGATTGAGAATTGGAAAATTTGTTTGTCCCAGGTCATCCTGGCCCCTGGCCAGCCTCCAGATTGGTTGGCTGTCCTATGTCAGGTGACCAGGCTGGGCTAGTCAGGAGTGCCAATATGACTGCCCCATGGTCCAGTACATGGCCACTCAGTGAAGCAAGGCCTGGGGGTGGGGACTCCCTTGGTGGGGGAGGGGGACTTTGGCCTCTAAGTCAGCTGGAGCTGTCTTCATCAAAACTTTAAAAATTTCCTCCCTTCCTTGGGATCATCTGCTAGGAGGGGCCTGGACCCCACCAACATCTCTGCCAGTTCCTCCTCCATACCCCAGCTACCCTGCCATATCTCCCCCAGTACAGCCAACTCTTCAGCTGGCTAACTTGGAGGATGTCCTTTTCCCCCAACTGAATTTTCTTCTCAGTCCCTTTCAAATCCTGCTGTGCTGTTACCCAGTAATGGAAACAGCAGAAATCACTTTAGAAAGGAAGCCAGCTGGTTCATTAGTCTGATTAAACTCAAGCAGTGGAATCTGAACACAGTTCACATGATGAATGGTGTGCCTTCTCCTTGGCACAGTGAATTTTGCAGTGATTTTTAATTGTGGGGCTCAGTCACCCCTCACATCTGCAAAATCATGTGAGGCAGAGAGAAAGGACAGGGCCATGGTGAGAAAATGCCAGGGCTTTCTGGGTAGAAGTGGTCCAATCTCCCCTGTCTCCCTCACTGCAGGCCTGGTGGACTCCACAAAGTATGCCAGACTTCCTGAGTCTGTCAGGAAAACCCAGGGCTCCAGAGATGGCAAGATTCATCTTTAAAGTCAGATTTTGCCACTTATCAGCTGTATGCTTCGAGGCTCACACTTTTCACCTAAAGGAGTGTCTACAAATACATATTTTAGAGTATCGTAAGGACTAATAACTACTTAAAGCTCCAAATGCAGTGGGTCGAAATGTCTGGAGTATAGGCAGGAGTGGGCAGAGGTGAGAAATGAGTCAGAACAAGTAAACAGGGCCAAATCACAAAAGATTTTATAGGCTGGGCAAACTTTTAATTTTTGATTTTATATTGAAGGTATGGGGCAGCCTGTAAAAAGACAAACTTGCAGAAGAGTGCTAAGATCTGCATTTGGGGAAGCTCACTCTGGCCACAGGGCAGAAGGCATGGACCGGACGACACTGGACTGGGGAGGGAGAATGACCTGGGCCGTTACCCCAGTAGACATGATAGGAGTCTAAATGAGGCAGGAAGTGGAGTAATGAGGAATTTGCCTCAGATTTGGAAATCAGCGAGAAAGCAAAGCAAGTTGTTGCTGCTGAGGGACTGAAAAGCAACACAAGGAGTCAGGTTGAGTGTGGGACCTGTTGAATTCAAGGTAATGTTACAAATGTTTCTTTCCATGGCTTAGAATCCAACCACGAGGGTATACAATTAGACCCTGTCTGAAGAGGTCACCTCCCCAGGCCCTATTTTCAGGAAGATGAACCACCGGACGACCTAACACCAATCTGAAAGTTTCCCTGGGAAGTCCTTTTGGAAGCTGTAAGCAGCCATGGCTGGGTCTGGAAATGCAGCACACCAAAACCTACCATTCTTATTTTGCCCTTACCCTCATTGTGAATATTCCCTTTCTCTGCTCACCCTGGGTGTGGGAGAGGAGGACAGCAGCTTCAGCTGGAGGACATTAGCAACAGAGAAGCTGGTCAAAGACACTCAGACTCAGGTGGTTGCTGCTACCTCGAGAAAGTCACAATGGTGGGATGACTGTCAGGGCGAAACAGAAGAGTGGGTGATAAGCAGGAACAATGACACAGGACAAAAGGTGGCAAACAACCTATAGACAAAGGAAGCCCCAGGGTGATCTACAATAAGAGAGGAAAAGAAACTAGAGCTCAGAGTTGGCTGCAGAGGATGCCTTGGCATTAACAAAAAGAGCATGGGTTTTAGAGCTCTAAGCGTTCAAATTTTAGCCTGGCTGTGTGACAGTGGCCAACTCATGGAAGCTTTCTTAGATTCAGTTTCTTTTCTTTTTAATTTTTTAAATATATTTTCAATGTTTATTTACTTTTGCGAGAGAGAGGGAGAATGCGAGCGAGGAAGGGACAGAGAGGGCAGAAGACCGTGGATCGATGTGGGCTCTGTGCTGACAGCAGACAGCCCGATGTAGGGCTCTAACTCATGAACCATAGGATCATGACCTGATCCAAAGTCGGATGCTTAACCATCTGAGCCACCCAGGCACCCCCTAGACTTGGCTTCTTAATCTGCAGAATATTTAGGATGATACCTTCCTTGCAGGGTCAGGGTGAGAATTGGCCCAGCAAAGAGACCAGGGCCGGGGAGGTGCTCTGCTTTAACTTCGCTAGTTGTTACCACATAGCTGTCACTGAGCCATGTGACCTTAGGCAACTCACCTCATTCCCCTGAATTTCAGGATCCTTGTCCCTCCTTGTTGCTCCCTCGACGGTTATTATAAGAACGAAGTGACGTAATCTCAAAGAGAGTGAGGGCCTACATGGCACTGTTCTACTTCTTTCCATCCTCTTCTTCTCAAGATCTTTGAGATCCCGGAGATTAGAAATTAAGTATAAAACTGCACTGGGCTAAATGATACAAATCAATCTCTTAAATGACTATTAAATGTAATTGTCAGCAGAAGAGAACAGAAAAACAAGCATCCAAAATCCAACAAAATAAGCTGACTCTGATTTTGTAGATTGATGGCAAACTGGCCCAGTTCCTGGTCCTCCCTTTTTCTGATGCTGCAGAGATGAGGTAACACCAATGCCCAAGCTGCAGGAGGAAATGTCTCCGTGTATTTATGTTTTCAGTGTAATCTTTTCAAATACGAGAAACAGACAAGTCATCTAGAACTCAGTAGCCCAGTGATGCTTTGCACTTATACAGCAGCTCAGCTTCTGGAGCTCAGTTTGGGGACTCTTCCCTATTCCCCCTAACCACTCAAAAGTAAGATAAGCAGCACATTTCTGCTGCTTATTTCTGTATAAACAATCACGAAAAGATCATGGAGTTGAAGTCCAAATTCATAGACATTTTAATGACCAAACATGGGGCAGTAATCTAAGCTTGCAGTGATGCATTTCAAGCTTTGTCTCAAGACCTGAGGAGGAAGACACAAGTTTACATTCCTAAAACGGTGATATTTCTAGGGGAAATGTTTGACAATAGTTGCGTGGCCAACAGTCTCTACCTTCTTACCTTCATCTTTAGACCCACCTTTAGACCCACCATCAGAAACCACCTCGTGAATTCACGTTACAGTGGCACACTCCATGACTCCTAGAGACTTGCTAGGGCTTCTGTTGAAGGAACCAGTGAAGGTCAGGGGTCAGTGTGAGGGTCCCCAGGAAGTGTTTCTCCAGGAGCCAGGGAGAGGTTGCAGTAGGCAGGTAGGCAGACCACTCACATTAGAACCAGAAGCTAAATTTTATCTTTTCATTGTTCTTGTGATAGTTTCTACCACGGCATGAGGTATGGGGTGGTGTGGTAGGACCAGTGTTGTGCTAGTAAATATTTGACAACCAGCTCTGGTGGGAGTGGAGCTGGGAGACCTGATTTACAGAATTTGCAGAGTGCAGTGGTGTAAACGTTCCCCCCATGGCTGATTTCAAACTACCAACATGATGTCATATAAGGCAAAACTGGGAAGAGCACATTGTGTCCAGGGTAGGGCTCTGGGACCACCACTGCCTACACTCATCAATAGGTCTCATGTGGACGGCCCTGACTAGCCTTCAAGACACAGATGAGGGATTGTCACCTGCCTCTGAGATGTCTCCCAGTAGCCCCCCTCCACCCACCCACCCCAGCTGGATCCCCTGTGCCTCTTTCTCTCCCAGATCACTTGTAAAGCCCTGGTGTTATCTTTTGTCCACACACCAGGCCTCCCATTAAACACAGGGCCCCATATTCATCTCCATATCCCCAGCGCCCAGCAGAGTGCCCGAGACAAGTAGGTTCCTAAAGAACATTTGGTAAATCATTGTTTATTGGATGGCCACCAGAATGAATGGGTGAATGTTCTGGGGAGGAGAGGAGGAAGAATATAGGAGCTGCCATTAGGCAGCTGCAGAGATGTGTAATTAAAAAAAGAGAGATAGATGTACTCTAATCTTATGGTACTAGTGGGCAAAGCCAGAACCAACAAGAGCAAGTGGCAGAAAAGCAGGTTTCGGGTCTCTTTGAAAAAATAAATAGAGCTCCTAGTCCCGACAAAGTGATAGAATGCGGTGCCCATCCCGTCTTCCACCTCTCAGTTGGCATCTCCTGGCCCTCACCCACTTGAAAAATAGCTCCAGTCTATTCCCCCAGTTTCTAGCCCTGCCCCACACCCCAGCACAGGGAAAGGAGTTTCAGGTATTGCCGCAAGTATTGAGGGAACATGGCCAGCTGGGTGTGTGTGCCTAGCCCAGCAGAGGCTGGGATTACTCAAAGTAACAAAGTCACAGTCCTGAGTATCTCCTCCCAGTATACAAATGAATAAAAAGAACTCCTGGTGGGTGTTCTGGATTTGTCTCTCCCCTTCCTCCACTGACTGCCTTGACTCCCTCTCCCTTTAGAGTTTAACTCCACAGCACCCTTCTTACCACCAACTCCTTTCCCTGCATGGTCTGTAATGTTTGCTCCACCTACTAGACTCTGAGTCTCTCGGGAATGAGACTACTGTGTCTGCATCCCCAGCACAGCATCTGGTACATTGGAGGTGCCCAAGAAGCATTTGTTAAATGAACAAATTCACAAATGAGAAAAAAATATCCACTTCCTACACCTTCAGTGTACATGTCCCAAATTGGCAAAGCTCCCAGAAACACACAGAAATAATTTACAGATCAAATAAACTCCCAAGCTATAGTCAGAGCTCTGTGAGAAGTCGATTTGGAAAAACTCAGAGTCCCCCCAACCCACATCCTTCTAGGGCCAATTGTAAAAAAACCTTTTTTCTTAGAGACAAATAACTACAAAAACTTTAAAATCAGACAGTTCCCTACTTAGGAACATGTTGTGTTCCAAAAGTCTATTTTATGAAATTGTTGTCTGAAATTCAGAATACATCCTCTCTCTCACAGAACCGTGTTAAGAAGAGTAACTGACAATGTGGCTCTAACTTGAGACATTTGCACAGGAAAATAATAGGAAACAATAAAGCCATACCGGGAAGGCAGCTTTTCTTTTAAACATCATAAAATACACATATGGAATATATGGAATGTACCAAACTACACAGTAGCTTTTGGACAGGAGGTAACACTGGGAAGCAATCAAGTGAAATTATAAATGGTTTCTTTTTACTCATTATGGATGCTGATACTTGAGAAAAAGTCAATTTTGTGAGGACCGGTTGTAGAGGTTACAAGGGATCCTTCAGGGGAGCAGCACAGGCTCTGGTGCTCAGCCTTTAGGGTCCCAGTGAGTCACCTGCAGGGCTTTTTAGAAATGCAAGTTTCTGGCCTCTGCCCCCAGGGAGGTAGATTCAGTGAGTCCTAGGTAGGGATAACCCAGGGGTGTGGTTGTTTTTTTTTTTTTTTATAAATTTTTTTTTATGTTTATTTATTTCTGAGACAGAGCATGAATGGGGGAAGGGCAGAGAGAGAGGGAGACGCAGAATGAGAAGCAGCATCCAGGCTCTGAGCTGTCAGCACAGAGCCTGATGCGGGGCTCGAACTCACAAACCGTGAGATCATGACCTGAGCCAAAGTCGGTTGCTCAATCGACTGAGCCACCCAGGCACCCCTTTTTAATTTGTTTTTAATGTTTATTTATTTTTGAGTAGGGGGCGGGGAAGAACAGAGAAGGGGGCGGGAACAGAGGATCCGAAGCGGGCTCCATGCCGAGAGCAGAGAGCCCTATGCGGAGCTTGAACTCATGAACTGTGAGACCACCACCTGAGCCAGTCAGGAGCTCAAGCTCAACTGACTGAGCCCCCCAGGTGCCCCCCAGGGATGTCTTTTTAAACAAGCACTCAGTAGAGTCTGACCCAGGGGATATAAAAGGACCACAGCTTTGCCTTCCTGGAGGGGACATCATATCACCTCCACAGGGCTGAGGTGTCACCAGCTGAGCCTTTCTCTGCTTGGTGCAGCACCATGGCGCTCCTTCCTTCACCCATTTTCTTTCAGTGGTGGGAGAAGGCAGCAGTGACTATCTGTCACTCCACAGGATATGTCTGCATGGGGGATTTAGGGTTAAGAGTGTAGGTTGGAGACATGAAAGAAGCCCCATCACTCATTCATCAGACATTCAGGGCTGAGATTCAGCTGCTATGCTGGTGATTAAAATAGCAACAAACAAACAAACAACATAAAACCACTTTATACCTCTTGGAAAATAGCCTCTACCCTGAGTATTCCATACCCCTAGCCCTCCCCTGCCAGCAGCTGCCTCGATTAAACTCTCTATAGAATGAGATTAATAACATCTTCTTTGCAGAAATAATGTGTGTGTGTGTGTGTGTGTGTGTGTAAAGTGCTAAACACATATGCGCTTAATAAATGGTTATTTATTTATGATTATATTGCTGTACAACCACTTGGAGAATCAAAACAAAAATATCCAAAAATACAGCCAGTCAGTATTTAGGGTTATATAAACCAGTTTTATATAATACAGTCCAATTTGTTCCCAATGCGATAGAATGAGAATTAAGGCAGGTTCAGAGTGGGAGAAGCTCTCTTAGAGAAAGTGGAGACGGCACGCTGAGGCTTCTGGTTTCTAATACGGGCTCCCCCGCTTACTGGCCGGGAGACCTTGAGTGATCGTCCATGTAAAGTGAGGCTGATCTGGTGGCTGGCACATGGGAGGTTCTCAGGGAGTGGTAGCTCTTTAGAAGATTTCGAAGCCAGAACAAACCTTCCCTTAGTGGTAGAATCTCAGGGCCAACAGGGACATTTAATTGCCTTCTTTAAATCCAATCCAATATTATTGATCCCCTATTATGTACAATACCCTGTGGGTGATAGGAAGATGATGAAGATGTAGTCTAAGGGTGATCTGAGCCCAGGAATAGGGAGGGATAGCCTGTTGTAAGGGCCAGAACAAATTATAAACAAATTTCAATGGATAGGAAACAGGACAATCAACTTCTGTGGGGTGGGTGTAAGACTTGGCACTATAGAAAGAGCCAGAAAGAAAAAAGGCAGTTCTCTTGGCCATGGGAGCAGCCTGAGTAGAATGCACAGAGGGGTGAGTGCAAGGTAGGTTTGGATGATGAAGCCAGTCAGTTGGTATACTGGGTCCTTGTAGGGCTTGTTGGATGTGTGAGTAGGTGGAAAAGCTGGGACCACATCACGGAAGGCCTTGAATGCCATTGTAGGTAATATCAATTTTATTCTAAAGCAATAATAACAGTAATTCCATTTATTGAGAGCTTACTAGGTGACTGACACTCTACTCAGTTTCTTATACATGTTTCTTCTAAACCCCACAAAAACATATGCATGACAAGTATCATTAGTACATTTTAGGGATGAAGAATCTGAAGCCTTAAAGGCTTTTCACTGAAGGGAGGGCTGTGGGGTTTATATTCTCAGAAAGTAATTCTGGCAGCAGCAAATGGGAAGAATGGATGAGATAGATGCCAGCACTTAGGGGCCTCCCTTCATTTCTAACATCTTGTGACATTTTGTCCCCCCTAAACTGGTTAACAGAGATAAAGAAGTGGCCAATACTTCTATAAATGGACTGATGCTCTCAAAAGTTTTGTGAGTTGGGCATGCTTTGCAGCATATGGTCATTTATGGAATGAGAACCTTCTCCTCCCTGAGGTTTTTCCCAGGGGCCCCCAGAAAGCTTCCCCTCCAGGGAACACAGTGAAGAATTCTACAGCAGTGTCTCCTGACTGGGAATAGAGGAAAACAGACCCAGAGTAATGTGTGTGAACCAAAATTAGCCTCTTTACAAGCTCATTAAGGCATAAAGTTTAGCATCCAGTGCCCAAAATATAACAGGAAGGAGAAAGGCTCTTCTCTTTCTTTTTCTCTCTGCTTATTCACACTTCCTTTCCCTTCTTCCCACCATCTCTCTCCTGACAGGCAATAATGAAAGCGGGATTTTGGATGGGTGAGTATCTTTTTTATATTCAGGTAAATCCAGTCAAAAGTCCTGAGAAATCCACCTGAGCGGCTCAAGTGACAGTGTGGAATTCTTAGGTAGGGGGCAGACTCACCACCGCCTTGTTAACTCAGCCCTGAAGTCCTCCAGCAGCTTTTTTTTTTTTTTTTAAGTTTATTTATTTTGAGAGAGAGAAAGACACCATGAGTGGGATAGGGCAGAGTGAGAGGGAGAGAGAATTCCAGGCAGGCTCCGCTCTGTTAACGCAGAGCCTGACACAGAACTTGAACTCACAGACTGTGAGATCGCGACCTGAACCAGATCAGAAGTCCGATGCTAAACTGACTGAGCCACCTAGGCGCCCCTCCCCAGCAGCTTTCTTACGTTTTAATGTTAAAATAATACTATCCTTAGGAGCATAGAGACAGCTGCTGACCCAAATTGTTGCTTCCTAGGAGTCAGACAAGTGCGTAAGTGATAGAACTAGGCTTTTTTTTTTTTTTTTAAACGACTGTCTTAGGGGAACAGACTATATTAACTATACATTTTCTGCAGAGCACTTCTAAATATATAATGCATTTTCACACGTGCTTCTTCATTTCATCAATACCCCACTCAGTGGTGCAAGTCTTAATAACCCCACTTTATAGAAGAGGGGCCTGAGGCTTAGAGACACAGACCCAGGTTTTCCAGCTCCATCTAAATGGTCTATTATTACTCTTCACCTGGTGGGTTATTGCCTCTGCTTTTCCCCAAACTTGTCAGTTCGCATCATGGGAATTTTCCCAGCTTGCCTTGTGAAGGGGTTCCCAGCCTGGGGATGGGGCAGGATTTAAAGGTTGTTCAGTTGACAGTACTTAGGATATCAGAGTCAGAGGGGGTTGTAGAGACCGTTTCCATCCTCCTTATTTTACCAGTAAGGAAGCTGAGGCCCACAGAGGGGCCTGACCTGCCTACATTCCCAGGGCTGGATCCACGAATCCCATACATGATAAACTGTGACCAGGAACAGAGCCTCCTGGTTCCTCCATCCCCATCCTTCCCACAGTCTCTCTTGAGCACAGCCCTTACAGTCAAAGAGGAAAGCTAAGGTCAGGACTTGGCTAATACCAGTTCCCACCCATGTCTCCGAGGCCCCAGTTATGGACCCCACCTCCACAGCCTCAGCTGTGTGTAGTGTCATGTGCTGTTCACTTAGCTTGTCAGAGACAGTCCAGCTTAAACACTTCCAGACACAGGTACCCGACTCGGCCCTGGCTTTGCCTTGGCAATGGAGATCAGGCGTCGGCTGACGGCTTGAATGATGTGTTCCCCGAGCAACACGGCAAGTGTGAACTGCCAACATTGAAGTCTCAGGGAACGTTAAGTGTTGAGCCAGTTAAACATCCAAAAATGCCCTGTCTCTCAGAAATGAGGGTGACTCATCTGAGTGCTTGGGCTATGACTGGGAATGGCATTACAGTGGCCACAGGAGCTAAAAACCCACGCTCATAAGCCTCCAGCTTTCCTGCCCCTGGCCCCTCGCTCACAGCTCTCTCCTCCAACCTAGAGCCAAAACACCTCCACCAGGAAGCCTAGACCTCCTCCTCCCTGAAGACTTGACTGTTCCAGCCTAGAGAAGATCTCCTTTCTCAAGCCTTGAGAATCTGCTCTGTGTAACTTAGCACTTGATTTTATACTGTCTTTTGTTCCTTCTTAATCATTTTGAGTGTTTGTTTTATAGCTGCACAGATTGCAGATGCTCTGAGGGGAAGAAGCAACCTTCTTCCTCTATCCTGTGGCACATCTTGGAGTGTCACTGCAGAGCAGAGACATGATCTGGCTCGTGGCTACTCCTGCCTTCAAGACTCTTTCCACTTTACCTTGCATTTGCACACACAGCAAATGCTCAAAAAATCCTCCCTTGTTTCCCTGTGGCTTCAGCCTTTGCAAAGACAGTTCAGCAACCAGGGCCTCTGTCAGCCCACACCAAGCCTCTGTGCAAATGAGGGAGAAGGCATCCCTTTCTCCAGGCAGACACAGCCCTGCCAGGGTGTAAGGCTGGGCCAGTGGAGCATGGCTGGACTTTAGCCCCTCATCTGGGTGTCCTGTGCTGTGAGCCCCAGGTACCACCCGGGCTCCGGTTCCTCATGAGGGCAGCAATGGGATCTCCCTTGCCCAGGCCCTCCCCTACTCTCTATTTTGACGGGGAAGGCCCTTCTTGGGAAAGCTGGCATCAGAGGCTTCCCAGCTTACTTCCCAGCCCCTTCCCTATCAAAACCAAACAAGAACAACAAAAAATGTCGCCCTTTGAGAGCTCCTCATTACTCATGGCCTGAAGTCTACCTCATGGGCAGGGCACTTGGGGGCCCTCTACAATAGGGTCCCAACTTTCCTTTCCTGTACTGAAGGCCCAGAACTCCCCATGGATTGTCCTTCTCCTATGCTTTTGCTTGCCCTCGGCCTAGGATGCCCTTGTCCTGCTGATCTTTGTGTCAGATTCCCACTACCCCTTCAAACACAAATCTTACCTTCTTCCTGATGTCTCAGTGAAGATAACCATTCTTCTTGGTGCTTCTTCCTACCCCCAGCCCTCCCTGCCTTCCACATTGCTTTGACCTGTGTTACAACCCTTCCCCCACATTTTATTAGCGTGCAGCCTAGTGGCCAGCTGCCTTCAAGCCCTCTGTCCAACACAGGCTTCTCTGTGCTCACCCTGTATCAACCCAGATGCTGAACTCAGCTCCACCCTGAGTTCCCCAAAGGGGCCCACTCACAAACAAATTGTGGAACAATATTGCCTCTACAAATGATTTGTGTTATGAGAAGGGTGCACAGCAGAGACTTCATAGCGCCCCTCCCCCACCCCACTATCCCCCTCTCTCAGCAAACTATTTACCAATCTCTGTAAGCATAAGCACGTCTGTTCTCCAAATCTTTGTTCAGGGAGTTCTTCTCCTGAGTCTTCCTCAGTGAGCTCCCAGATCAAGTCAGGCCTCCATACTATCTTTTCATGTCTTCTCCGTTCTTCCCATCCAGTGTATTCCCTTCCTGCTCTAATAGGCAAACCCTCTACCTGAAAGAATGCATCCCCAAATTCATCATGATGCTCGGCCAAATATAAGCTCTCCCTCAGTTGTGCCTTCTTTAGAAGGAGTCAGGAATAGACAGAGCAAGAATATTTTTATTTGTGACATGCATGTGAGTGTTTTCCTCCACAAATAATGCAGTTCAGAAGGCAAGGATCGTGTCTTTCACATCTCTCCAACCTAGCACTGTGAAAATATACACAGTAAGCCTGTGACCAGCCTTCTCCTCTACCAGGGACAGGGACAGTTCTAAGCCTTTTCTGTCTTTAGGTTCTTCTTTCTTCCAAAGGAAAGCCCAGGATTAGAGTCAAGGGAAAGTGCCTGAAGTCACAGTAGGAGCTTAATACATAGTTGTGAAATGAATGAGTCAGTGAGTGAAAGGGAAACAAGAAAAGATAAAAGAAAAACTCCAAGAGCACCCTCACTAGGATTAGATCAGTCTAGCTAAAAGGGAGCATTGAGAACCAAACAGGGTGATAGAATGAAGTGTGACTGGTGAATGATAGGATGAAGTGTGAACATGGGGTTCTGGTATTGGCTCTGCCTTCACTGCCCCGTGGAACCTTGCAGGAAAATCTCTGAACCTCACTTCCTCATCTGTCCCATCAGCCTGCCTGCAGATGGTCTAATATGGACACTGATCATCAGGGTCCTCAGAGCTGTTTGACGTTCATGTCTGAGGCTTCTACCCCAAATGCCCAGACACCCAAGGCCCCTTGGCGCCTCTGCATCTGCAGAAAGCTTTTCTTGGCTGCAGTCCTGACCCCAGGACCTTCACTGCCTGCTGGCGGAAAAGAATTCTCAGCTGTGGAAAATGGTAAACTCTACATATTTTACAAATGAGAGTCCAACCTCCCGATGACTCTAAATGTGGTGTGAAATGGACAGAAGTCATCCTGCTGGCGTGACATGCCTAAGATAGTGTCACTACCACCACCACCACCCCATGCGGACATGCACGTCATGGAAAAAGAAGCAAGAACTCGGGGTGCCGTGGCCAGTGCTGGCCGTTATCCCTTACCCCTCACTCCCTGCCCCTTTTCTGTACTTTCCTACATTTTTAAAAGGAGAAGCAGTCTGTTTGGTGTGCGGGAAAACAGTCCGCAGTCAACCAAAAGCAAAGGAGAAAGGGAACTAACAACTCTGAGTCCTGAAACCTGATCTGGCCATCAGAGGTCAGCGCTGGCGGGCTGCGGTGGTCCCCACAATAGTCGCAGAGGGGGAGATCTTTTCATATTGAACAGGCACCGATCAATCTCCTGCCACCAACGGCCAGAGCTGTCAGAAAACGTGCTCCGGGCCGGGGCAGGGATTTGCAGGTTAGAGACACTGAGTTCCCAGGAAACGGAGAGAACTTGTTGACTTTTAATTTGCATTTCCCCTCTCTGATTTGGTCGGATATTAAGGCAGCCTAGACTTTGGTTGGGATGTGGAAATGCCCAGTGGGTATTCGATTTGTCGAACGGTTGTCCTCGGTGCCCGGAGTCAGCTGGCCTCTGGCGCCCCGCGCAGCTCACCTCTGCTGCATCCTCCCGGAACCCCTAAGCTTCTAACTGGTCTTCCCCGACCTAAGCCCTCTCGGAGAGAAGTGCCCCAACGGCGCGCGCGCCCAAGTTGCGCCAAAGGGACTCGGGGTCGCAGCGAGCCGATCCGCATTCACGTGTGTGCGTGGCGCGCGCGTGCGCGCGTGTTTGTGTGTGGCGCGTGTGTGTGCGCGCGCGCGCGCGGGGGTGCGGGGCGGGCTCTGCGCCCGGGGGCAGGGCTCCGCGGGAGAGTGGCAGCCGGACTCGCGGAGCGGCTAGGGGCGGGGCGCCGCAGTGCCGTAGTAGCGGGCAGCCGGGACGCACTGCTTTGGAGCCGCGGATACGCGAGCAGGCGCAGGACCCGGCGCTGCCTAGCCCCCGTCCCGCCGCCCCAGCCCCGCGGCGCCCGCTCGGGCCGTCCCCTTCCCCGAGAGGGCTGCGCTGGCGGGAAGGCGCCCAGACCACAGCCCCGGCCCCCCTTCCTGCCTCTCGGTTCCTCTTTCCTCCCAAGTAAGGGAATAAGCCCCGAGGAAGGAGCGCCCCGGGGAACCGCGCAACCAAGTGTTGCATGGTGAGGTAAGACGGCGGCCGGCGCGGCAGAGGGGGCTCGGGCTCGCGGGCGCGGGCGGCCACAACTTGGAAAAGGAGCGCGGAGCGGGCGCCGGTCGCGCGGCCCGGGAAGGGAGCGGCGGGGGAGGCCACTGCGCCCACCCTGGTGGTGCCACCTGCAGCAAAGCCCCTGCAGGAGGAGATGCACCCCTGGGAGGCTGAGGGCGCGGGAGCGGCACGGGGGCATCGCCTCTCGCTTCGACTGGGAAGAGCTTGCACGCCCCAAAGGTGTGCGGGCGGGAGGAAGCGTTGCTCCGGGCACTTGGCTCCAGCAGCTGGCCAGATTCCCCCCTTCTAGGTGTACTTTGCTTCGTTGGTAGCCACTTCGCGCGCCAGGGTGCCCAAGGGCGGCGAGGAGCGGGGATACTTTTACTGACGTCTGGTCGCCAAAGCCTCTGGCCGTCCCGCGGGGTTCCAGGACTTTGGGACAGTCCGCAGAGCCTCTGGGCTAGGGGAGCTTGAAGGGAGGCTGGAGAGCGCGTGGACACCTTGACAAATACAAGCTAGGGAGGGAGAGGAGGGATGGGAGAGAATATAAAGCCGACCTGTTTAGTCTCTGAGTCACCACATGTGTGTCCGTGTGTGTGTTTGCGTCCTGAAGGGCGCGCATCTCGTAGCACCTGTGGGGCTTTGCAGAACTCCACTGGTCCATCTCACCTTGCATATTCTGACATTTTCTTTCTCTGGACGGATGAACTAGAATTTGCGGAGGGGGCGGCGGAGTTCCGAAAAGCCCTACAGGTGACTCTGAGGCGCCGCCCGCACCCCCGCCATCACTGCAGTGGAAAGCCTGCGAAGGGAGCGAGGAGGCGTCCCCAGATGTGAGTGATCCAGCTGCGGCACTCACAGTGGCGGCCACGACGCCCCCTCCCCGCGGCCGAGGGTCTGCGGCAGCGGCAGCGCGCGGTGATTTGTGGCTGCGCCGCAGTGGCGCGCGGGAGAGCTGAGAACCCGCCGACGCGACGCGCTCCCGGGCAGGCGCGGCCCGCTCCTCTGGCTTCATTAGCATACGATGACCTCGCTGTCCCGGGAGGGCCGGGGAGCGCTGTTGGTCATTCTTTCATTTCGGGGTCTGGGGGCCGCGCGCCTTGGGTCTGGAGATGTGGACCGGGGGTAGTCACTGATGAGGGACAGCGGTCAGGACCTAGGGCTGGGAACTGCCCCTCAGGTTCCAATGGGGAGAACGAATTCGCGATTTCCGTGCCTGAGATGCTTTGTGTAGAATACGGCCCATTTGCTGGAGCACAGGGCACCCTCGTTGTCAGTGAAGGACGTTAGATCGAAGGGGCAGATGTCATCGCAGTTTGGTCACGTACACACACACACACACACACACACATACACACACATACACACATACACACGCATACCCTCTCACACCCCTACTTTGTGCTTCATAACCTACCCCCTCGTTCCAGGGATATGTCCGAACGTGGGAGGGATTTTGCCGTTTGTCTTGTTGAAAGGGCTGTATTTGGCAGAGATTCCGTTCTGAATATAAATTATACTCATTAAATAAAGCAGCAGGAACTAAGCTAACTTCCCTGTTGTATCTCTGATCTAAGTCTTTCCTTTGCCACCCTTAGTTTATGTGTAGCACGGTAGGCATTATTTCAGGTATTTTTCTAGGAGGGGTCTGGGGATGGGATGCAAGTAGATGAGTCTTTCCCACCTTACACTTTCAGTTCAGTGTTTGGTTCAGATCAATCAAGACATGGGACGAAAATGATAAATATCAGAGCATCTTGGAATCTAGACTCTCAGAAATAGGAGGAACTACTAAGGACACCAGTTCCAACTCTCCCCCCTTCCCCCCCACTACATGGAGCACTTTCAACAGGTGCCACTCAGAGGTCCCAGCTGTGCACGCCTGAGGCTCTGCGGGAGGAAGAACCCATACACCAGCAGGCTTTCCCTCTCCTGCTAATCCCTGGGGGAGGAGGCTGCCCCCAGCTCCTGCCTTGGAAGGGGTGGGTAGGAAGAGAGAAGTACAATTTTGTTGTGATAAATTCTTTTGAAAAAATCTTATTGTATTACATCTTTTATGATATACCCTTTCAGTGTGAAAGTAATTCATGTTGGATGCAGAAAGTTTGGGAAGTTGGAAAGTGTGCAAAGGGTCAAACCACTCATGATTCCACCACCCATTTCCACACTGTTACTATATTGGCATATTTCTTTACTAGCCATTTTTATGCCTTGAAATCATATAATCTATAGTGAGCCAACATTGAGTATCTAGTAACTGTATATTTTAGGTGCTGAGTGTTTTATATTCATTGTGTCATTTAATCCTCAGAAGACTTTCTGTGGCAAGTATTATAATCAACCCCATAGAGTTCAGGAGACTTGCCCACACCACATCACTAGTAAGAGGCAGACCCAAGATTTAAATCCAGGCTGTCTGGGTCCTGGGTGGTTGCTTAACCTCTGTAACTATTGCTTCTCTACACACACACCCCCATTAGTGTTATAGCAAAAGTCCTTCGTGAACATCATTTTCATAGCTGTATATTATTACACTGTTAGTCATTTAGCAGCTACGAATAACTCTGCACAACATCCCTGCTGCACACGTTTCCAAATACTTTCTTTGGATAGATTCCCAGAAGCAGAATCACTGGGCCAAAGGGCATGAATGTTTCGAGACTCCTGATATACAGGACAAGCTGCTTTTTGAAAAGGCTACACTAATTTACACTTTCATCCATCAGAGGCAACTCGGCCACAGTCAAAGCAGGTGACCTCTAGAGACTCAAACAGACCAAGGGCCTCACATGACCAAACCACCCCACACGAGCATCCCCTTGGCCTCCTGGGAGAAGGAGTCACAGGTGTCATCCAGCCTTATCCACACACATGTGATTATGGAAACCATACAGTATAAAGCTCTACCTGCTTTTATGTGAGCTGCTGTCAGTTGCAGAATTCTCTGGCTAGAGGTCATATATTAGACTTGGGCAAATCAAACATTGTGTAAAATGTGGAAATGTGCAAAAGATCCTACTTCTCTGTAGAAGTAATTAGAATAACTCTTACTTCTGTTAATGTGTGTCACTGTCACAGCCAGATTTAGCCAGTCCAACCAATCTGTAACAGTTTCTTCACATACTGGCCATGTTCAGAGAGCCATTTGTTTGTACGAAGTATCAGAATTCCAGAACAAAACCACAGTAGGAGTTGATGTTATCTTATATGTAACAGAGTGCATCTGCCCCCCTGCCCCCTACCAAATCAGTTATGGTTAGTGACTACAAATAAAGCAATAAAAAATAAGGTTATATTCATCATCTGAAAAAATGTCCTCAGGTGAAGAAGATATGGCTGCAGAAGAGAAACAGAATTAGACAATACAAAAAGACACAAAGGGGACATTTTTGAAGACAACAAGTTGGCCCTAGGTATGAGTTTTCCATAAGACAATGTTTGCCTCATAGCCACCACCTCCAGCACTGGGTTTCATAGCCCTGGAATATAGTCTGTTGTTGTAAATTGCATAAATATTAATTGAGTCCCCACTATGAAATCTACATAAGACTGCTCAGATCTTAAACCATCCTTCTGGGAAGGCTCCCCTGACTGCTCATCTGAGGTAGAGACCTGTCCCCCCTTCACCCATAGCACCTGTGCACACACTTGCCTCGCTATGGCGAAATCACTTACCTGCATACCCCTCTCTAAATTGTGAGCTCTTTGAAGGTACAGCTCTCACCGTACCGCCAGCACCTGAGGTAGAACTTATGCGCTATAGACAATTAAATGTGGTAAATTAAGAAATAAGAGAGATTTCCAGGGACTATACTGGGTGCTTTATGTGCATTTCTTGTTCCATGCATCTTTATTTGCTCTGGCCAGGCAGTCTCAGAAACATACCAGCAAGGTGTCTTGAGCTGTGCTATTTCCACATGGGAGTATTTCCATTTGCAGTTAATTCATTAAAATTAAACAAAATTTAAAATTCCATTTTTCAATCACATGAGTCATATTCGTAGTGCGTACATATACCTTCTGGCTACCATAATAGAAAATGCATGTATGGGGCACCTGGGTGGTCAGTCAGTTAAGCGACTGACTAGGTATCAGCTCAGGTCATGATCTTATAGTTCATGGGATCGAGCCCCGCATTAGGCTCTGTGCTGACAGAGTGGAACCTGCTTGGGATTCTCTCTCTGCCTCTCTGCCCCTCCCTCGCTCGTGTAGCATGCTGTCTCTCAAAATAAAGAAACATTTTTTCAAAAGGAAAGAAAATGCTCATATAGAACATTTCCTATAGAATGTTCATCTGGAAATTCCTGGCTTCCAAAGGAGAATGGGAGTAGGGAGAAAGAAAGAGGAGGGATAGTGGTAGTAAATGTAGTAGTAATATTGGAATACTATTTATTGGGCACCTACTCTGTGCTCTACATTGTGCTATATTTTGTACATGCGTTGTCTCACTTAATCTTCGTATCATTATGAGCCTGGTATTAACCCTGTTCTACAGACAGGAAAACTAAGTCTCAGGGAAGTCTAGGTAAGCACTCACGAAGCTAATAGGAGAGGCTGAGTTTTAACTCAGGGTCCTGTGATTTCAGAGCCTTTTGCCTTACTACCTCAGTAAATGTTGTTTGGGTAATGTAGATGTGAACTGCCATCAGCTTGACTTCCCTGGAAGCCAAGGGAAGGGTATTTTTTTAAATACTTTTTACTGTTTATTTATTTTAGGGGGGAGGAGGGGCAGAGAGAGAGGGAGGCACAGAATCTGAAGCAGGCTCCAGGATCTGAGCTGTCAGCACAGAGCCCCACGCAGGGCTCAAACTCATAAACTGTGAGATCATGACCGGAGCCGAAGTCAGACGCTTCA
This sequence comes from Panthera uncia, assembly GCF_023721935.1. Lineage (NCBI taxonomy): Eukaryota > Metazoa > Chordata > Mammalia > Carnivora > Felidae > Panthera > Panthera uncia. The sequence goes on from NC_064810.1 coordinate 79,287,978, forward strand.
CCAACTGAGCCACCCAGGTGCCCCCAAAGAGGGGTATTTTTGAAGGTTTCCCAAGGGAAGAAATTGGTATAATTTACAAATGTTAATAGAATATTAAGTGTAAAATTTTGGGGTTGGGGGCTTAAGGGTCTTGTCCCTGGATGAGTGACAAGGGAGAAAAGAACCCACCTATAGCATAATCTGACCAGAGGGCAAAACCGAGGAGAGCAAATGAACCCACCACCAGCATCCATGCTTCTCCCTAGGGAGTTCTCTCACCAGCTCTGAGGGAAATATTGGCTTGGCTAGGATCTCACATCCAATTCATGGCACGATCCGGCCCCAGCCTCCCTGTGCCCTTTGCACAGCTCCACCTGCCTCATAGGCCATTGGCTTCAGTGTCTTAACTATAGTTACCATCCTTGCTCCAGTTTTTCTGTCTTTGTTCTTAAGGAATAAAATACAAAATTTCAAGGGAGGCTTAATTAATACCAAATAGAGATGATTACCTCCTTCATTTCACATTTCATATTTCTGTTAAAACTTTGTAAGGTTGAATTAGGGATCTATATCCATAATAACCTGTTGGGCTTAGTACCAACTGAAAAAAACAACAACAACTCTCTTTTAAACTTCCTCTTGAAGTGTATCACCTGCCCCACACCCCCATGCTCGTGCAGAGGCTCCCTGGGACCTGAAGCTGGAGCCCTTGCATTTATTACTCATTTTATCTTGTTCAATTTTGTCTTCCGTGCCAACTAGCCCAAATATTTCCGGCTTTGAATCTGTTACCCAGTGTATTTGCTGTTCCTTCCAGCTGGCTTCCTGTCATCCCCAAATCTGATGAGCATGACCTCTTCAACTAAGTCATCGATAAAAATGATGAATATTATAGGATCTGAGGCATTCTACTATATGCTCCCTAAAGATAGATGTTAATTCAATAAGTAACCAGCACTCTTTCAGAAAGTTTATGCAACTTTTTATACTATTACCCAGCCCATATTTCTTCATCTTTTTCAAGAAATTATCAAAGGAATCTTACAAGGTTTTGATAAAGTCCAGATACTCCTTATCACTGGTATTTCCCTGATCTGCCTGCCAATAACTTTGTCAAAGAAGTTATTTTGTTATTCTGACATAACCTAAATTTCAGTTAACCCTTGTTAGTTCTTAGAGATCACAACTTCAGTCCTAAAATATAATTACACATCCTATTCTAGAATATTCCCTGGGGTTTAACGTCAGCCCCTCAACTTAAGAAATACATTGTATTTCGTATTTAAAAAATAGAACTTTCTTTGCTCTGGAGGTAATGGTGGTGGTGGTGATAGTGGCTAACTTTATGATTCTGAATAGGTTAAGGAGAGTGGTCCAGTGGTCTCAATTGCATGTTGTCTTAGAGCCCTAGGATATTATTCAGTTAGGCCAAAAGACTTGTATTCGTTTGAGGCAGATCTAAGAGTCTCTAGTATCATAGAAGATGAACTCAGGGAAGGAGACTAGAGAGAACCTGATCCCAGGCTTTCATCTTAAAGTGAGGAATCCTGCATCGAGAGAGGAAGTATCCTGCTTGGGGTCACACATCCAAGACAGGAACATGAGCTGAGGTCTCCCACTCTTCCCCAGTGCTTTTCCCAGGGCACAGCTTCTCCTCATCTTCATTTCTGAAGGAGCACACAGCCTTTGTTTTTGATAGGAAGTGTCCACTTTGCTCTTGGAATTAACCTTGTAAGTCATTGATACCTCAGTGAAAATCTTTCTTTCCTGGCATTGTGATTTAAAAGGAGAAAGTAAGGGAGAGATTAAGGGCTCTTGTTTTCCAAGTTGTACAAGGTCTTCAAGGCAGAACAGGGGCACAGAGAGAAAAGTTCATGTAAGAAAAGACTTTTTAAAAGAAATAATAAAACTCATAATAATAGTAACCATTCTTTGCATGTGTACCACACTTAGGAGAAAACACTGTGCTGATATCCATGAGCTCTCCTGATTCCAATCACAAGTGTGAGACACTCAGCACAGACATCACCCACCATATTTCAGTAGTATGATTTTGTCAAAGCAGAGGCCATGGGATGGATCTCGAAGAGTGTACTATGGCAAGAAAAGGGAGGACAGGTAAAACTCAATGGCACACAGCTGACAAACTCCAGACCCATCTGTGCAGCTGGCCATTTGGGCGCACCTTGCTTTTCTGGGTGGTCTGCATAGACAGTTCTCTCCTCACTTAAGGCATAAACAGTGTCATCTACACAGAAACTGAGTTGTTGCTTCCCTCATGGCTGATCTGGTATGAAAGTTCCAAGTAGCCAGAGGTCAGCAAGGCCACTTTGACCCTTAGATGCTGACATGCTTGAAATGTTTGGCCCAGATGTTTTCATTCCTTGCTGTATTTCTCCACTTCTCTGCTCTTGTATGGTGGCCCACAGCATTTTACTAGCTGCCTCAGTGTCCCTGTATTTCAGTTAAAGTAGAGCTACAGAAAGCTGTTTTAGTCTCTGCAAGGACTAGAAGATTCCTTCCAGAATCCTTGAGGTCTATGCAAAGTGGGGTGGGTGTTCGCATCCAGTTTCCCACTTTTGTCAACCCAAAGTTTCATCAGCAAATATGTCCATGATCCTCAGAATCTGACCCCAGGACACCCACTGTGGAAGTTGGTCCCCTCCTTTTTCTCATGCCAGGATGTCCAGCAGCCTTTGGCTGATCACAGAGTGATTTTGATCAATCATTAGGAATCAGTAGTTACATGTTCCTGTAGCTGGGGAAATTCCCTCTCTACCCCAAAGCTTCCATTGTTCCTAATTCTTAAATCATGCAAATTATTGGCAAGTGCATTCCTGAGGAAATTCGCCCAATCACTTGACTAACATTAGATCAGCAAATATATACTGAACATCCCCTCTGTGCTAGGCATAGGAGTAGTTGCTGGGGATAAGACCAACCAGTTTTCTGGGAACTGGATGGAACAGAGCCAGAAATTGTGTACCATTATCTTTAGATGAGATTCTAGAGGAGGGGTCACCTCCCAAGCCTAGGAAAGTATTAGACCAAGGAGGTCAGGCGTTACTCTCTGGAGTAGATGAGCTTCACTTGAAATTCAAAGGATGGGTAGAAGTGAAGAAGTGAATGTGGATAATAGAGGAAACTGTAAGCAATGGCTCAGAGGCAGTTCTTGTCTGCAGCTCCGTGTTGCTGGAGCACACTGTGATTCAAGAAGTGATGGGAGGTGAGACTGGAAATGTGGGCACTTGGGTCTTGTCTGTCAACCAAGAGAATGTAGATCTTTTCTCATAGAAAGTGGAGGGCCACTGGGAAAATTTAAGTGGGAACTGACGTGCTCAGATTTTAACATTAGAGCAATCCTTCTAGCTGCAGTGTTGGGAGGGGAGAAGACAGGAAGCAGGGCTGCCCATTGGGAGGCTTCCATGGGAATTTAGGTAATATGAGGACTGAACAAGGTGGGACAGATGGAAGGAAGGAATCAGGAAAGAACTTGTAATTAAGTGGATGTGGAGGGAGTGAGGGAGGCACATGAGTCAAGTGTAGCTCTCGGGCTTCTACCTTGTGTGCCTGGAAGGGTAGTGGTTCCAGTGACCATGAGAACCAAGGAACAGGGGAAAAGACAGGGTTAATAATGATTCAGTTTGGAGCACGTTCCATTTTAAGAGTCAGTGAGAGATCCAGGTGGAGATGTAGTTGACAGATGAGCTATGTGGCTAGAGACCCAGATTAGGGAATCATCAGTATAAGTGGCAAGTGAAACCACAAGAGCTGATGAGATCGTGGGAGTCAGTTTTCATTTATCTTGGTATACGTATTGCCAATATCTGAAAGATTCCTGTCAAAGAGATCCATGCCTCTTCGATAAGGGAAGGAAGTTTCTCACAGCACTGAGAGTCTGGGCTTGGTAGGTGAGCTATGCCAGTAGCCATTTGCTGACTCATCTAGACTCTCATTGTCACTTCTGCCAGGTGAATTATCAAGCATGGATTTTTTTTTTTTTTTTGTCTTCCTCTTCCACATTGGAGCGTCACAAATTTGTAATCAAGGTCCTTTTCTCTAGATCAGTGGTTCTCAACTTCGGTTGAACATTAAAATCAACTGGAGAGAATTGCAGACCTGTCAGTTCTGGGTTCTACTCCTGGAGATGCTAATTTAATTGGTCTGGCGTTAGGACCTGGGCCTGAGTATTTTTAAGGACCCTCAAGTGACACGAGTGTTCAACGGGGTTAAGAATCATTGCTAAAGAAGTTCTCTCAGTGATTCTTCTATAGGGTTTTTAATTCCTTAACTTCTCTGGCAAACCTCCTGTGGTGCATTACACTTTCTCTAAAAACCTACTTTGGCATGTCAGAACCCACGGTGGACACTGCACTCCGGTCATGATCTCGCATGCACATTATCCCTGTCTTTGCATTCAACAGTTTCTCCTTCATGCCTGCAAGGCTCATGGGAAGCTTTGTCAAATATCCTGTCTCTGAGTTGCATAACTAATATACCTGTCAAAAAGACGTAAGAATCACCTGCTATGACTTCTGAGTGAACTTTGGTTTGTTCCAGGGAATCATTGCTTTCTCTTCCAAGTGCTCACATGGCAGCCATCAACCTAGCAGTTCTTGAATTTTTATTTTTGCCTGGAGACTATCCATCAGAGATTCTGATTCAGAGATGTGGAGTAGGGGCCCAGAACCAGCAATTTTTTTTTTTTTTTTTTACCAATGCTCAGGCTCAGAGTGATTCTGGTGCAGGTTTACTACCTTTGAGAAATACTGCCTTGAAAATAAGAAATGAAGAATACCCATTTAACTCATGCCTACTCCCATAATTGTTTATTGAAATGACCAAATTAATATATAAGTATTTGAGGATATTTATTATAGTACTGACAGCCAAAAAAGGATACCATGTAACCCACATGTCAAAAATTTTGACAACAGAAAATTTTGGCACCTGGGCGGCTCAGTCAGTTGAGAGTCCGACTCTTGATTTCTGCTCAGGTCGTGATCTCACATTTCATGAGACTGAGCCCCATGTCGGGCTCTGTGACAATAGTGCAGAGACTTCTTGGGATTCTCTCTTTCCCTCGCTTTCTGCCCCTCCCTTGTGCTTGCTCTCTCTTTCTCAAAATAAATAAGTATACTTAAAAAAAATGTGACAATAGTCCATTATAAAGAGTATATGTGAGAGTGAATCAAGGGAAAGCTCAACCAACCCATAAGTCACGAGGGTGGAAGGAAAAGTTGGCCTGGAGATGAAAAAGAGGAAACTAGTAGAAGAATTTCAATAGCAACTCTTGAGGGTAAAGTGACGGGGACTATAAACAATGGGAGAAAATTATTTGCAAATCACATATCTGAAAGTGGGTTGATATTCAGAATATATAGAGAACTCCCCAAACTCAACACAAAGTCAAATAATCCAATTAAAAAATGCGCTTCAGAAAGGATTTGAAAAGCATTTCTCCAAAGGAGACACACAAATGGCCAATAAGTACATGAAAAGATGCTCGACATCACCAATCATTAAGAAAATGCAAATCAAACCGTAATGAGATATTACTTCATATCCATTAGGATAGCTATTGTCAAAAAAAAGAAAAGAAAAGAAAAGAATATAGCAAATGTTGATGAAGATGTGAGAATTGGAACCCTTGTGCACTATTGGTGAGATTGTAAAATGGTGAAACCACTATGGAAAACAGTACGATGATTCTTCAAAAAATTAAAAATAGGAATACCATATAGCTATCATTTCCACTTCTGGATATATACCTAAAAGAATTGAAAGCAAGGACATGAAGAGTTATTTGCACACCTAAATTTATAGCAGCATTGTTCACACAAGCCAAAAGGTGGAAGCAACCAAGTGTCTATCAGTGAACAAATGGATAAGCAAAGTGTTGTATGTGTCTACAATGGAATGTTGTTCATCCTTAAAGGGGAATGGAATTCTCATGTATGCTACAACATGGATGAACCTTGAAGACATTATGCTAAGTGAAATAAACCAGTCACAAAAGGACAAATACTGTACTTTTCCACTCATAGGAGGTATTTAGTATAGTCAAAAGTACAGAGAATGGTAGTTTCCATGGGCTGCGGAGTTTCCATTAAAAATGGTAGTTTCCAGGGGAGAATGAGGTGTTCTCATGTAGCGGTACAGAGTTTCAGTTTTGTAAGATGAAAAAAGTTCTGTGAATGGATGGTGGGGGTAGTTGCACAAAAGTGTGAATGTACTTAATGCCACTGAGCTGTATACCTGAAAATAGTTAAATGGTAAATTTTATGTCACGTATATTTTACTACCAGAAATAAACATAAATTGTATGTTATGTATATTTTACCACCATTTAAAAAGGTATATATATGGGGGTGCCTGGGTGGCTCAGTCAGTTAAGCATCTGACTTTTGATTTCGGCTCAGGTCATGATCTCATGGTTTGTGGGTTCAAGCCCCATGTTGGGCTCTGTGCTGACAGCTTGGAGCCTGCTTGGGATTGTCTCTCCATCTCTCTCTCTCTCTCTCTCTGCCTCTCACTCTCTCAAAATAAATAAATAAACTTAAAAAAAAGATATATAATAATATGTTATATACATAATACATATAACATGCAATGTATATAATATATATTAATATATACTATATCTCAATATAGTTAAACATATGTATTTAAGTGGCAGGGGACTATAATAGTACTAGGCAGGTTGGTGATGGGAAACACCACCTCAGCATCTCAATCATGTCTGTGCCTCCTCAGACACACTTTGGCCAGCACACATGGCTATGGGCTGTGGGACTCACTCGCAGTCAGCACATGGTCAAAGCTCATGAAAACAGTATTTAGCAGTTCAGAATAAGGAAGACCTCTGAGAATGTAAAACTAATTTCTCCATGTAAAATAGACACTATTGAAAAAATAGGAGAAAACGTTTTTAAAACAGTTCCAAGTTCTATTTAGAGACTGAAAAGAATGTAACAGGAGCTATCAAAAGAGAGCAATCTGAGATTAGGAAACTTTTCCTCCTTTAAAACGAAAAATGTGAGGCACCTGGGTGGCTCAGTTGGGTGGGCAGCCGATTTCGGCTCAGGTCATGGTCTCACAGTCCCTGAGTCTGTGAGTTCCAGCCTCATGTCAGGCTCTGTGCTGACAGCTAGGAGCCTGGAGCCTGCTTCGAGTTCTGTGTCTCCCTCTCTCTCTGCACCTCCCCCGCTCGTACTCTGTCTGTCTCTCTCTCTCAAAAATAAAATAAATATTAAAAAAGTAAAAATAAAATGAAAAATGTTTTGCAGAATTAAACTGGAAGCAGACCACTAAAGATGACTGTAAATTCTTCCACTTCGGATAGAAAACACATAAACGAACTAATGAGTGAAAAAAATGGAAGCTATAATTCAACAGATTAAACATTAAAATATAGAATTTTTCAGGAGAAGAGAAAATGGAAGATGAGTTATAAAAAGTATAGAAGACTATTTTTATGATTTCAATTCAAAATATTCATTGTGTACTGGGGAAAATTAAACATATATTCTGGTAGAAGTTGCTAATTTATAAGATAAAAAAATCTATTGGTATGCAACCAGAAAAAAAACCCAGTATTTAAAAAAAATAAGCGTGTGTCAAACATTTTGTAACACTAAATGTCAGAAGGAAGTTGATGTGTAGGTACAGAGTTTTGAGGTAATAAGATTGTGACCCAGAACTGTGTCAGTATTATGTGAGGGGAAAAAAGATATTGTCAGACAAAAGAAGTTCACAGAAAGTAGACCACTGAAATCCTTTAGGGAAAAAAGCATTTATTCAAAATATTCTGATCAACGGGGAAATTAATGAATATTAATATTTGGGGATGGATTTGATGTGATATAAAAGATAGGAGGTGAATAATGAAACCAGTTGAGCAAATTTAATGTTTAAATGTTATGAATATGATTATGAAACATGCAAAATATAAAATAATTCTTAATTAAAAAATAGATGAAAAATTTAACGGTAATAATCTGGGTCTAAAAACTGAGATTACTCCAGGGGGAAAAAGCACTTGAAATACTAAAGTTCTCATTTTGTGCTGTGAGAGGTATCAATTACTAAATACATTTTTAAGTAAGAGAGTAGATGAATATAGGACTATAAATGGGGTGTTTAACTTTAAAATTAGGAGAAAGATTTGGAATGGTATGGCCAAGATAACAACTAATAAAGAAAATAGCAAGGGTATATAAAAAAAGAAAGTACAAAATAAGATGATGGAAGTGAGGTCAAATATGTTATCACATTAAGTGTGAATGGCTTAATCATTTCTATTAAAAGACAAAGAGACATGGATCGGGCAAAAACTGATTCTAAATATATGCTGTTTAAGACAAAGTGGGACAGAAAGGATTAAAAAAAAAAAAAGGAAAGAGTATAAATATACCAGGAAAATGCAAACCAAAGAAAGAAAGGAGAGCAATATTAAGATTAGACAAAATAGAATTTAATGCAGGAAACATTAAATGATGCATTAACTGTCGCTAAGAGATATAATTTGTTAGAAGGCATATCACCCATGAATATTTTTATTCTAAAACATAAATACTAAAATAAATAAAAGTTGTCAAAACAACTGCAGTGGCAAATGTATCTCTATCAATCTTCAACAACAAGTGAGTATGTCACTTGTTGAGTGACGACAACAAGTGAGTATGTAAAGAATTTTAAGGATATAAGGAATTGATGCAATGGATATATATTGGATTTCACATTGATGAATAAAGAATATAGATCTATTAAGATGCTTATGAAATGTTGAGAAGTTTTGATCATTTTGTGAAGTATTGTGATAATTCCAAAAAGTAGAAATTGTCTTAGCACTAAGAGGAAAATAAAATTCAAGTAGAGTTACCCTAGGATAATATATTCTGGAAACCTGATGTCGCCTGAGACGTGTGCATATCTACCTGCCACTGTTAATTTAGCATTCGGTGAGAATAAGATCCAGGACCTGTTATTTGACAAGCATCAAATCTGTAGAATGCTTCCTTCTCTGAGAATGAGTAAAGAGTAAAACAGAAAGGAACTAAGGAAAATGCAAGAGAAGGGTGCAAAGAATAGCATACAGAATGAAAATAAATGAACTCTTCCAGCTGGATCTAAAAAAATATTTTAGGAGACTGGAATGCTCTTAAGAGGGCAAGGAACCATGGCTTTTACAAATCAGAAGAGAATGAGAACAGGCAGAGATGAAAATGAAATATGGTATGCAAAAATGCAAATGAAATATGGAGGGATTGCAAGGAAACTAAAACCCAATAAGGTTAAAACCTATTAGGTGCAACCAATGAGCACAGTTTGTTTTACTGAAAATCAAATCAAGTATTTGGAGAAAGTAATGTTATAAAAGATAGGCAATTAGCACTGAAGCCAATTTAAAAAGAGATGTCTAAATTATTGTTGTGAATCCAGTTTTAAAATTGTACTCAGGGGCGCCTGCGTGACTCAGTCAGTTAAGCCTCCAACTCTAGATTTTGGTGTAGGTCATGATCTCATGGTCATGAGATCGAGCCCAAGTTGTGGAGCCTGCTTAATATTCTCTTTCTCCTCCCTCTGCTTCTCACCTGCTCAAATGCGTGCATATGCTGTCTCTCAAAAAAGAAAAAATAAAACTTTATGCAAAAGTAAAATATATTCAAAGAGAAGGTATGCATTGTCACAAAAATTTATGAGACAACAAGTTGGGATTTAAAGCCCCAGATGACAACTTTAAAAGCCTGAAAAGACTGGTGTTTGTCTGGAGTCTATGGAAAAGGATGGGACAATGACAATAAAATGTTCTGAAATCCTTGGTTCAACTATGAGAGTCATTCTGTTCTTGACATTTAATTTTAAAAAATAATAGTTATAGAATTTCTTTTTCCACTAATCTGTCTTCCAAACCCAGGGGTCTAAGAAAACATATTGCATATGAAACAAGACAGAAAATAAAGGAGATGGCAAGGAAGCATTGAAAATTAAAAGGGCCATGAAAATGATGAACTTCAATACCTATTTACAACAGCTTACAAGTGGTCGCTTTAAAATATATTTTTAAAATTTTTTTAGAGAAAAAGAGTGTGAACTGGGGAGAGGGAGATAGAGAATCTTAAGCAGGCTCAGTGTGGAGTCCAACGGGGATGGGGGAGCTTGATCCTGTGACCCTGGGATCATGACCTGAGCTGAAATCAAGAGTCAGACGCCCAACTGACTGAGCCACCCAGGTGCCCCTAAATAACCCATTTTTAATAAAGGTCTTCATCTTGTATCAGAAAATAAAATTCAACCATATGTTATTTACCATGTTCATCCCCGAAATACAATGATGTGCAAAGATTAAAAATAAAATGCTGAGACAGGGTAGCAGGCAGATGCAACAAACATGAAAGCAGAAACCATGACATTGATAGAAGACAAAATGCAGCTAAGACAAGGATCATTAAATAAGGCAATGAGGGTTGTTTTATCTAAACAAAGAGTCCAATTCGCAGTGCAGATATACTGTCATGGAAATATATGCATTAATAAATGTTGATTGCATTAACTGATATTGCACCCAAACTATACTAGTGGTGAAAGATTTTAAAATGCCACGCTCAGGCTTTCATATACCAACCAACCAAACAAGAAATAATATAAATACAGGAATTGTGTAATATAATGAATACTGAATGAAGATTGAATAGTTACAGGGTGCCTGGGTGGCTCAGTGGGTTAAGCGTCCGACTTCGGCTCAGGTCATAATCTTGCAGTTTGTAGGTTCAAGACCCACGTTGGGCTCTGTGCTAACAGCTTAGAATCTGGAGCCTGCTTCAGATTCTGTGTCTCCCTTTCTCTCTACCCTTCCCCTGCTTGTGTTCTGTCTCTCTCAAAAAAAATAAATAAATAATAAATAAACATGTAAAAAAAAAAAAAGAGATTGAGGGGTGCCTGGGTGGCTCAGTCGGTTAAGTGTCTGACTTTGGCTTAGGTTATGATCTTGCAGTCCTTCAGTTCGAGCCTGGCGTTGGGCTCTGTGCTGACAGCTCAGAGCCTGGAGCCTGCTTCAGATTCTGTGTCTCCCTCTCTCTGACCCTCCCCTGCTTATGCTCTGTCTTTCTCTGTCTCTCAAAAATACACATTAAAAAAATTAAGGAAAAAAAGACATTGAATATATGCTGCATAATATCCAAAATACAGAGAATGAAAATTTTTTTCAGGGTTCAAAGAACATTTACAAAAGTCAGTTGTATATTAGGTTACAGATAAAACCTCAGGAAATTCCTCAAAGCAGAAATAATAATGGTCATAGTATCTAAATATTAGAAATGAGTAATAGAAAATAAAATGGGGGACAATTCATAAATTATGGTTCATTTATATAATGAAATATGTATGTGTAGAATGTACTATGTAGCCATGGAAAACGATATTATATGTAAGAGAATGTTTAGTAACACCAAATAATAGTCACCATATTCTGTTAAGTGAAAGGAGTAAAAAAGAGATAAAAAGGTCAAAACCTAAAAACAAAAGAAGGGCATGCATCTATTCACGGGGAAATTCTAGAAAGAATTTACAGCAAAATGTTAATTTTGGTTGTAGTTGGTAGTGGAATCATTTGTGATTTTTATTTTAAAATCATTTTAAAATATGATTTGGATTCTTGGCTAAGATTAATATTATGGTCACACTATTTGTAGTTTGTAGAATCTGTATTCTTCCACTTTTTTGCTAATGAAAATAAGATTAAAGAAGCTTGTTTTTAGACCTTCTTATTATTGCTGTTTATTATTATTATTGCTTATTATTGCTGTTGTTCTCCAAAATTCTTCAGAGATCAATAAGAGTGGTTCAGTAATCACTGAAAGTTCTTCTGGTCATCCTTGTTCCTAAGCAACAGACCAAACTGTTCTTTGCTCTTATCGTTCAGAAATTAACCAGTCCACTCAGTCCACTTCCCAAACTTCGTCCAATTTTTTTTTTTTTTTTGCCAATATGGTGGTTTTTGTTGTTGCTGTTTGTATTAGTAATTTCAGATCATTCTGAGCTATTTTTTCATGATGTAATTTGTATAAATTTGTGCCATCTTCCTATATGTTGCATGATTTTTAATATATTTTATTGTTTATTATTTTTAATTTAATTTATTGTCAAGTTAACTAACATACAGTGTATACAGTGTGCTCTTGGCTTCAGGAGTAGTTTCCCATGATTCATCGCTTACATACAACACCCAGTGCTCATACCAACAAGTGCCTTCCTCAATGCCCATCACCCATTTTCCCCTCTTCCCCACCCCCCCCCCCCCCCATGAACCATCAGTTTGTTCTCTATATTTAAGAGTCTTATGGTTTGCCTTCCACTCTGTTTGAAACTATTTTTTCCCCTTCCCTTCCCCCATGGTCTTCTGTTTGTGGGGAAATAGGTTCTACTTACATAAATGAGTTGGAAAAAAGCTTAGGGTGGAAAGCCGCCACCATGGGGCAAAAACACCCGAGGTTAGCTAGCGAGATACTGTAATGGGATCACAAGTACTTTCCATCTGATGCCAATATACTATTGTACTTTGATCACAAACTCCACTTGTCTCCCCGACCTTTTGCTTTTTACACAAGTTAATGATTACTCTCTGATTGTTGTCTCCACGTTCACGTATGTAAGGTCTTGTTTTTTTCACATTCACCATGTGGGTAAGAGCTCAATAAATAAGGAGACGAAACCCCTGTTCGGGGCTCTTGTTTCCTCCTGGACATTAGCTCTCTCATATTCAATTCTGTGTCCGCTCTCTTGCTGGACAAGAGAGAACTCCAGACTCATAGTCTGCGACACTGTTAAGTTTCTCAAGTTCCACATTTGAGTGAAAACATATGACATCTGTCTTTCTCTGACTTACTTCACTTAGCATAATACCTTCCAGCTCCATCCACGTTGTTGCAAATGGCAAGATTTCATTCTGTCTCATTGCCAAGTAGTATTCCATTGTATATATAAACCACATCTTCTTTATCCGTTCGTTAGTTGATGGACATTTGGGCTCTTTCCATAATTTGGCTATCATTGAAAGCACTGCTATAAACATTAGGGTACATGTGCCCCTATAAATCAGTACTCCTGTATCCTTTGGATAAATTTCTAATAGTGCTATTGCTGGATCATAGGGTAATTCTATTTTTAATTTTTTGAGGAACCTCCACACTGTTCTCCAGAGTGGCTGCACCAGTTTGCATTCCCACCAATGGTGCAAGAGGGTTGCTGTTTCTCCACATCCTCACCAACATCTCTTGTTTCCTGAGTTGTCAATTTTAGCCATTCTGAAAGGTGTGAGGTGGTATCTCATTGTGGTTTTGATTTGTATTTCCCTGATGATGAGTGATGTTGAGCATCTTCTCATGTGTCTGTTGACCATCTGGGTGTCTTCTTTTGAAAAGTGTCTATGCATGTCTTCTGCCCATTTCTTCACTGGATTATTTGTTTTTTGGGTGTTGAGTTTGGTAAGTTCTTTATAGATTTTGGATACTAACCCTTTATCCAGTATGTCATTTGCAAATATCTTCTCCCATTCCATTGGTTGTTTTTATTTTTGTTGATTGTTTCCTTTGCTTTTTATCTTGACAAGGTTCCAATAGTTCATTTTTGCTTTTATTTCCCTTGCCTTTGGAGACATGTCAAGTAAGAAGTTGCTGTGGCTGAGGTCAAAGAAGTTGTTGCCTGTTTTCTCCTCTAGGGTTTGGTTTACTGTCTCATATTTAGGTATTTTATCCATTTTGAGTTTACTTTTGTGTATGGTGTAAGAAAGTGGTCCAGTTTCATTCTTCTTCATGTTGCTGTCCAGTTCTCCCAGCACCATTTGCTAAAGAGATTGTCTTTTTTCCATTGGATACTCTTTCCTGCTTTGTCAAAGATTAGTTGGCTATACATTTGTGAGTCTAGTTGTGAGTTCTGTACTCATTCCATTGGCTTATGTGTCTGTTTTTGTGCCAATACCATACTGCCTTGATGATTACAGCTTTGTCGTAGAGGCTAAAGGCTGGGATTGTGATGCCTCCCACTTTGGTTTTCTTTTTCAACATTACATTGCCTATTCGGGGTCTTTTGTGATTCCATACAAATTTTAGGCTTGTTTGTTCTAGGTCTCAGAAAAATGCCAGTGCGATTTTGATTGGGATTGTGTTGAATGTGTAGATTGCTTTGGGTAGCATTGGCATTTTAACAATGTTTGTTCTTCCAATCCATGAGCATGGAATGTTTTTCCATTTGTTTGTGTCTTCTTCAATTCCTTTCGTAAGTTTTCTACAGTTTTCGGTATACAGATATTTTACATCTTTGGTTAGGTTTATTCCTAGGTAGTTTATGGTTCTCGGTGCAATTGTAAACGGGATCAATTTCATGATTTCTCTTTCTGTTGCTTCATTTTTGATGTATAGAAATGCAACTGATTTGTGTACATTGATTTTGTATCCTGTGACTTTGCTGAATTCATCTATCAGTTCTAGCAGCTTTTTGATGGAGTCTTTCGGGTTTTCCATGTAAAGTATTATGTCATCTGCAAAAAGTGGAAGGTTGATTTCTTCTTTGCCAATTTGGATGCCTTTTATTTCATTTTTTTGTCTGATTGCCAAGATTAGGAGTTCCAACACTATGTTAAACAACAGTGGTGATAGTAGACATCCCTGTCATGTTCCTGATCTCAGGGCGAAAAACTCTCAGTTTTTCCTCATTGAAAATGGTATTAGCTATGGGGTTTTCATATATGGCTTTTATAATGTTAAGGTATGTTCCTTCTATCCCAACTTTCTTGAGGGTTTTTATTAAGAAAAATGTTGTATTTTGTCAAATGCTTTTTTCTGCATCTATTGACAGGATCATATGGTTCTTATCCTTTCTTCTATTAATGTGATGTATCACATTGATTGATTTGCAAATGTTGAACCAGCCCTGCACCTCAGGAATGAATCCCATTTGATCATGGTGAGTAATTCTTTTAATATACTGTTGAATTTGATTTGCTAGTATCTTGTTGAGAATTTTTGCATCCATGTTCATCAGGGATATTGGCCTTTTTTTATGGGGTCTCTATCTGGTTTGCGAATCAAGGTAATATTGGCTTCATAGAATGAGTCCGGAAGCTTTCCTTCTGTTTCTATTTTTTGGAATAGCTTGAGAAGGGGTGGTATTAACTCTACTTTAAATGTCTGGTAGAATTCCCCTGGGAAGCCATCTGGCCCAGAACTCATTTGTTGGGAGATTTTTGATAACTGATTCAATTTCTTCACTAGTTATGGGTCTGTTCAAATTTTCTATTTCTTCTCATTTGAGTTTTGGTAGTGTGTGGGTGTCTAAGAATTTGTCCAGTTTGTTGTCATTTAATTTTTCATAGTATTCTCTGATTATTGTATTTCTGGGGAATGGTTGTGATAAGTCTATTTTCATTTGTGATTTTATCTGTTTGCGTCCTCTCTCTTTTCTTTTTGAGAAGTCTGGCTAGGAGTTTATCAATTTTGTTTATTTTTTCAAAAAACCAGCTCTTGGTTTCATTGATCTGTTCTACTGTGGGGGTTTTTATAGATTCTATATTGTTTATTTCTGCTCTTATCTTTATTATTTCTCTTCTTCTGCTGGACTTGGGGTTTCTTTGCTGTTCTTCATCTCGTTCCTTTAGGTGTGCTGTTAAGTTTTGGGGTTTTTCTTGTTTCTTAAGATAGGCCTGGATTGCAATGTATTTTCCTCTTAGGATTGCCTTTGCTGCATTCCAAAGGGTTTGGATTGTCATGTTTTCATTTTCATTTGCTTCCATATATTTATTAATTTCTTCTTTAATTGCCTGGTGGCCCATTCATTCTTTAGTAGGATGTTCTTTAACCTCCATGCATTTGGAGGCTTTCCAAATTTTTTCTTGTGGTTGATTTAAAGTTTCATCGCATTGTGATCTGAAAATATGCACGGCATGATCTCAATTCTTTTATATTTATTGAGGGCTGTTTTGTGACCCAGCTTGTGATCTGTGTTGGACAATGTTCCGTGTCACTCAAGAAGGATGTGTATTCTGCTGCTTTTGGATGAAAAGTTTTGAATATATCTGTCAAGTCCATCTGGTCCAGTGTATCATTCAAGGCCATTGTTTCTTTATTGATTTTCTGCCTAGGTGATCTGTACATTGCTGTAAATGGAGTCCCCTGCAGTTACCATATTCTTATTAATAAGATTGCTAATGTTTGTGATTAATTGATTTATACATTTGGATGCTTCCTTCCACATTGGGGTCCTCAACATTTACAATTGTTAGCTCTTCTTGGTGGATAGACCCCTTAATTATGATATAATACCCTTCTTCATCTCTTGTTACAGTATTTATTTTAAAATCTAGTTTGATATAAAAATGGCTACTCCAACTTTCTTTTGACTTCCAGTAACATGATAAATGGTTCTCTATCCCCTCGCTTTCAATCTGAAGTTGTCGTCAGGTCTAAAGTGAGTCTCTTGTAGACAGCGTATAGATGGATCTTGTTTTTTAATCCATTCTAATACCCTATGTCTTTTGGTTGGGGCATTTAGTCCATTTATATTCAGAGTTATTATTGAAAGATAAGGATTTAGTGTCATTGTGTTATCTGTAGGTTTCATGTTTGTGGTGATGTCTCTGGACCTTTGTAGTCTTTGCAGCATTTCACTCACAGAGTCTCCCTTGCATGGCTGGTTTAGTGGTCATTAACTGCTTCAGTTTTTGTTTGTCTGGGAAAGCTTTTATCTCTCCTTCTATTCTGAATGACGGCCTTGCTGGCTAAAGGATTCTTGGCTGCGTATTTTTCCTATTCAACACATTGGAGATTTCCTGCCACTCCTTTCTGGCCTGCCAAGTTTCAGTGGACAGTTCTGCTACTACCCTTATGTGTCTGCCCTTGTTAGGTTAAGGCCCATTTGTCCCTAGCTGCTTTCAGAATTTTCTCTTTATCTTTGTCTTTTGCCAGTTTCACCATGATATGCCAGGAGAAGACCTATTTTTGTTGAATCTGAAGGGAGTTCTCTGTGCTTCCCAGATTTGAATGTCTGCTTCCTTCCTCAGATTAGGGAAGTTCTCAGCTATAATTTGTTCAAGTAAACCTTCTACCTCTTTCTCTCTCTTCTTCTTCTTCTGAAACTCCTATGATACAGATATTACATTTTATTGAATCACTTAGTTCTATACTTCTCTTCTTGTGGTCTAGTATTTTCTTATCTTTTTCTTAACTTCATTTTCCATAATTTTATCTTCTATTTCACTTATTTCCCCCCTGCTTCCTCCATCTTTGCTGTCACTGCATCTAGTTTATTTTACACCTCATTTACAACATTCTTAATTTGTTGTGACTATTTCTTAGTTCCTTGATCTCTGCAGCAATAGATTCTATGTTGTCTTCTATGCTTTTTTCAATCCCAGTTATTAATCATATGACCATTATTCTAAATTCTTGATCAGATATATTGTTTATATCTGTTTTGGTCAACTCTCTAGCTGTCGTTTCTTCCTGGAATTTCTTTTGAGGAGAATTCTTCCCTTTTGTTATTTTGGCTAGTTTTCTGTCCTTTATGTGTTTTAATAGCTTGTTATGTGTCCTGCATCTGTGAGCACTACTATATGAAAAAGGGGTCATACACTGTCCAGGGCCTGGCCCTTCAGGAGGTGTTTTGGAATGTGTTGTGTGTTCTCTGTTGTGACTCTGGTTGCTTTATCTCCCTAGTCTTAATGGTGGTTTGGACCTTCCACCAGATGTGCTTTGATTTGCTCATTGAAGTAACCCTGGAAAAAATATAAGAAGGAGGGGGTGGTGGAAGAAGCCTTATCCCATACAAAGAGAAAAATGACAGGAGTGGAAAAAAAGAAAAGAAGAAAAAAAATTGACCAGGCAGAGAATCAGAGAAACTATACTGCTTAATCCAGAGAGAGGGAGAGAGGAAAATAAAGAAGAAAGAGATACAGAAAAGGGGTAAAAAGAATAGATTAAAAAATGTCTGCTTAAACAAACCAAACAACCAGAATAGAGAAGGGAAGAAATGAGAGGAAAAAAGGGAAGGAATACACACACACACACACACACCCCAAATAAGAATGGACCAAGAACCAAATCAGAAAAATGCAAAACTGCTTTACTGATATTTGATGGTGCCTAGGAACCAGTGGCTGCACTGGTCTGGAGGAGGGACTGTCTGGTTCAGGCAGTGTCAGTCTCATTCTGGTAGATAGCAGTTACCAGGCATGGAGGGGTGTGGTTTGGTGTAGACAGGTTCTGCCTCCACTGTGGACCATTGTCCTGTCCCCTGAAGCCCCATCTTGTTGGTGATGGGAAGAAAACTGGCAACACCCCAGTCTCTCCTACCCGGATCGGGTGTCCCATACCACTGTCTTCAGACCAACCTCACATTGCTGCGCAGGCACGAGTAGGCCAGTTTTACCTGGTCCACAGTCTCCCGCACCTCCCAGGCGCTCTGATGGATTCAAACCTGGATGTCTTAAAGGATCCCACTCTGAGCACCCCAATTCTGGAGTAGTGCCACTTCACCCAGCCAGCTGACAAAGGGCCTCTGGCTGGCGGGCACCTGCAGGGTCCTTTGTCCTTGGAGCGGCTATATGCCTTCTTCCCACCACACTCAAAGGAGGGGACTGCTCTCTCTGACTGCACCTCTGAGCTTGCTGCTGAGCCCTGGGCTGGCTCCCCTCCTCCCCAGGCACACAAACAGGGTGGCTGGCCCTAGTCCTGGGAAAGCCTTGTAAGCCTAGAATGAGGTAGAAATTGTTCTTTCTCTGTTTTTTCCATTCCCCAGTCCATGGTTTTTCTCTTGTCCAAATATAATCCTACCCTTCCACAGCCTCTCTTTCTCTTCCTTTTGTCTCTCCACAGAAGGGGATCCCTCCCTGCCATGCCTAGGCTTCCCGTTTTATCTCTCCCAGTTTGTAGTCATGCACCTATGGCCCCCCAAGTTGTCCCCGTGGGCTCCTAGAGATGTTTCTGTCACTCTGTAGCCCAGATTCCTAGAATTCCAAGTCTTCTGGCCTCAATACTGCTGTGTTTGAGGGATGAGGGAACTTTGGGTCCCCCTGTTTCTCCCCCATGTTGACTCCTACCCCCTATATATTCCATGATTGTATGCATTTTCTTTATTTCTAAATGTCCTTTTCAGATATGAACCCATGCATTAGTCTTACAGGCACTTTTATTTATTTAAGAATCATTCCTTTTTCCTCTTGTGTAAATTTAGCATTCTTGGCTTTTTTTTTTTTTTTAATTTTTTTACAACCAGATTTCTCTTTGACAATCATGACCTCTGAGTGAGGAGTATTTCTTTCTCTCAAGATGTCTCTTATGCCTACTTCACCTAGCAAGTTCATTTCTGATTTGGTATTGAAATTTTGGGAGGAGAAAGGAGGTCAAAGGTAAATAATACCAATTATCAAGCCCCCTGAATGTGGCGAATGATGTTTCTGTTGAAAACGCGAGGAAAATCTGTTGGTCAGAATGAGGTCCAGAGGACATTATTCAGTTAAATTTCTTTACTCCATGTCAACAAGGGAAATAAAAAAACACCAGTCTGATTCTCTGCTTTTAGCCAAATGAGCCTTTCCACAGACATTCAGCTAGTACAGGTTCCCTTTCTGTGCTCCAGCTTCCCTTGTGCCAGAACAGTGGTGGCTAGGAATGCACCCTCCATTTCCTTCTTGTGGCCAAGTGGCCTGTCGAAAATCCTCACAATGATATAACATATGTTCCTCATCTTTTCTGCTCAGTCATGAGATATCCTAGGTGCTCTGTCTTCAGAGACATGAATCCCCATTATAAACCAATTTTGGATCCAAAGCCATGTGACCATGGATACATGTCAGTGCATAAATACAGCTTCTAGTACTCTTTGTAACCACATGTGCCTGTGTTGTATACAGCACAGGTATACAAGTACACCAAGTACAACACTTGGTGTATTTGTCACCAAGCATGTCCCCTCTCCTGCTTGTTTTTGTTTTACCAGTAGTTCCACACTTTGGACATATTCATGGTATTATCCTGGCTCTTCAATCCCCTTCCCCGTCAGCCTGTAGGGAGATCCATGCCCCCCGCACTGAGGAGGTAGAAGATTGAGCATATGGTGAATCGTAGCCCAGAAAGTGATAGCCAGTATTGACACTGTTTGCTTCCTTTTTGTCCCAGAATCCCGACTGTTAGCAGAAAGAGTGGATGACATCATCATCTCTATTCCCAGGTTTTTCACTGTCTGCCTAAAACTAGTGGGAGATCAGTTCAGATTAGATGAGAAAGGACTTTGAATGCTTGGAAAAAGCAGTTGAACACAAACTGGTAGTCAGTAAGAGGCAAGTATTGGTTCTTGAGAAAGTAAATAATTGAAACCGGTGGGTTTTGTAGGGTAAAGGACTCAAGTGCAGAGAGGGCTGAAATGGAGGGAGGCAATTATAAAGATCAAAGATGGAGCCAATTAGTCAGAAATTGGGGGTACCATCACAAGAAAGGAACAGAGCTGAGAAATAATATAAAAGAATTGCTAAGTTGGTTTCTGATTTGGTATTGAAATTTTGGGAGGAGGAAGGAGGTCGAAGGTAAATAATACCCATTATCAAGCCCACTGAATGTGGAGAATGACATTTCCATTGAAAAAGTGAAGAAAGTCTGTGTTATTTCATTTTGGAGGTGGAGGTAGGAGGAAGATAAGTTTGAGAGTAGATCTATTTATATATTTAAAAGTCACACCTAGGAAATGGTTGGAGGACTGAATAA
Source organism: Panthera uncia (assembly GCF_023721935.1). Classification (NCBI taxonomy): domain Eukaryota; kingdom Metazoa; phylum Chordata; class Mammalia; order Carnivora; family Felidae; genus Panthera; species Panthera uncia. Next base: position 79,308,707 of record NC_064810.1, read on the forward strand.
ATGCATGTGATTTCATCAGCAACAGGATGTCTTTCTGACCAAACTAAGCTCAGTGTGTTATTTCACGCTCTGTTCAAAACAATGTCAATCAAGTCAAATGATTTTTTTCTTTCTTCTTCTTCTTTAGTGGGGGCTGATTTCTGTCGGGTATTTTTGTCTAGTTGAGTGATTCACCCAGGGAGGCCAGCCGATGATTTATTAAATACATTCAGCCAAAAGACTAATTCTGTGCTCTCTCCAAACCCCCCCAGTGTCCCAATCCAGCTCATGTATCCAGTCACTCCTAATCATTGCAAGCAAAAGTTGCCACAAAATGCCTATGTCATAGTCTTCTGCTTTATTGACTAATTGCTTTTAGCGGTGAAGGTAAAATTTATAATGTTTTATCTTTTTGTTAAGTTTATTTATTTTGAGAGAGAGAGCGAGAGAGAGAGAGCAAGTGAACATACACAAGTCGGGGAGAGGCAGAGAGAGAGGGAGAGAGAATCCCAAGCAACACTCACTAACTGCATTAACAGTGCAGAGCCTGATGTGGGGCTCAGTCTCACAAACTGTGAGATCATGACCTGAGCCAGAATCAAGAGTTGGACACTTAACCAACTGAGCCACCCAGGCGCCCCATAATGTTTCATCTTTTAAAACAGCTAGCTCTGAAAGCATCATCTTTCCCTTCCATCCCTAAATTCATACCTTCTCTCATCTTAAACCCCTTTCTCCACTATATGAGGGCACTTGTTTTAAGATATCAGGGAATGTTGGCACAATTGCCTGCATTTGATAAAGAAGGGAAGGCAGTTGGCATCCATCGAGCATTATGTGCCAGGCAGTGTGCTAGGAAGTCTCTATTCATGATGTCTAATCCTACTCTATAAGGTGATACCACTATTTCCATTTTCCAGCTAGGAAAACTTGGGCTCAGAGAGATTAAGGAGGAGTAACTAATGTGCTCAAGACCACAGATCCAGGAAATGTCATGGGTGAGGTATGGACTTGGGTTTGTTGGACTCCAGGGTGATAGTCTTTTCTGTTTTCTGACGGATGTAGATTTCTAGGTGTAGGATACTGTTGGCACGTTGTTTTCCTCATCAGAAACCTGTATTGTGAAAAAACAGGAGGAGAAGCCCTTTACAGCCCACAGGCCTTGCCCCTTGACATCTCACCCACTGCCAACCCGTACACACACACAAATGAAGACAACTCATGAGTTTGGAAGATATGGGGGAAATGAAATGGTACACTCCTAATTAGTTTGAGCTAAGGCATCCATTAACTGTAATTTTTATTGAAATTGAAAATGTAAGAAATAATCTCATAGCATGAAGAAACTCTTAAATTAGACCTAGTTTAGGAGTCTTGACATTTTGCGGTGCCTGGGTGGCTCAGTTGGCTAAGCATCTAGCTTCAGCACAGGTCATGATCTTGCGGTTTGTGATTATGAGCCCCACATTGGGCTCTGGGCTGTCAGTGAAGAGCCTGCTTCAGATCCTCTGTTCCCCTCTACCTCTCTCTCTCTCTCTCTCTCTCTCTCTCTCTCTCTCTCAAAAATAAGCAAACGAGCAAACAAAAAGGAGTCTTGACGTTTTGATTTCAGCCATTCCTGTCCCCAATCTAAGCATGACAGGTGTGTTTAGTAAATGAGAGTCTTTTCCTCCATTCATTCTTCCTAATCAACCACATGAGCATCATTGTACCCTGAGCTCTTCTGTCTCTGAACTCCACAGCCCTTAGCTCATACAGCCTGGTACTATACCTTTTATGGCAGCTTTGTGGCATCCCCCTTGGACCGTCAGTTCACTGAAGACTGAGATCACTCCTTATTCATCTCTGAAGCCCCCACAGCTCCTAGCAGAGTATTTTACACATACTAAGAGATGAGTGAATGTACAAGTATAATTGCCTTTTGAACATCATTATTTTAACCAAACTTTGTAGGAAAGATAAATAGAAGATAGAACAGGACTTCAAGTTGAAAAACAATACACTGTGATGTACAGAATAACAGTTCTGGTGTAGGAAAATTTCAGGGGTATTTGTGGTATATACATCTATGCATAGTTCACAAACACTGAAATTCACATATACACATATAGTACTCATAAAGTACAAAAAGACATACAATGCACGTTGTTCATACTATAAGCCCACACACAATACATGTCCATATGTAGTATGAATGAATACCTTCAAGTACATCTACCTTCAAGTCAATGTTCTCCAATCTCTAACCAATGTAAGAAAACTTTGAGAAGATTGATTTGGGTTATGCCAGAGAAAAGAGAAAGAAGCCGACCAAAATAGTGGGGAAAAGAGGAATCTCCTTTATATTTTAAAAATTATACAAATAATATATCCCCCTTTTTAAAATAATTACAACACGGGGCGCCTGGGTGGCGCAGTCGGTTAAGCGTCCGACTTCAGCCAGGTCACGATCTCATGGTCCGTGAGTTCGAGGCCCGCGTCAGGCTCTGGGCTGATGGCTCGGAGCCTGGAGCCTGTTTCCGATTCTGTGTCTCCCTCTCTCTCTGCCCCCCCCCCGTTCATGCTCTGTCTCTCTCTGTCCCAAAAATAAATTAAAAAAAAAAACGTTGAAAAAAAAAATAAAATAATTACAACATTACAGATACTGGAAACTCAACTTCTAATTTTTATATGTGCCTTGGAGGTATTAATTATGATATTTTGTGTGCATCCTTTCATATGTCTTTTTTGAGATTGCATACATATATTTGACTATTAAAAATGTTGCAGAAGATTCTGAGATTTTTAAATTTTTTTTACTTCTATTGTTACTTCTGATAGTCACAATAACTATAAGGGAGATTCCATTATTCTCATTTTACACATGAGGACTCTAGGGCTCAGATAGATTAAGATTTAAAAATTTTTCCAAGGTCACATACATAGTAAGTACCAGATCGAACTTGAACCTTCCTTTCTACGAATAATAGATTTCTCCATTTATTCAGATTTTCCTTTATGTCCTTCAGTAAATTTTTATAGATTTTTTTCATAAAGGTCTTGCACATTTCTTGTTAATTTCTGAGAACATTCCACTTTTCATTAAAATTTTGAAAGAGATCTTTTTCTATTATGCTATATTTTCTAAATGGCTATTGCTTGTGTGAAGGAAAGCAATTCATTTTTTAAATATTGATTTTATATACAATTACTTTGTTGAAATTCCTTAATAGTTTGTTTCATTCTCTTGGTTTGTATACTGTCCTATCATTTAAAAATTATGACAGCTTCCTCTTTTCTGTTCTAATATGTACACCTCTTATTTCTTATTTAATTGCATTGCCTAGGACCTCTAGTAGTTTGTTGAGTAGTAGATATCATAACGTGCATCCTTATCTTGTCCTTGATTTTAATGGCAGTGTTTCTAATACTTTGCCGTTTAAGTATGATGTTTGCTGTGGGGTTTTGGTAGTAGCTATTGTGAAGTAAAGGATGTTCCATTTACCTTCTCATGCACTTAGAGATGTCTTTTTTTCTTTCCTTTCCTTTTCCTTTCCTTTCCTTTCCTTTCCTCTTCTTTTCTTTGTTTTTTTTTTTTTTTAGAGGCAGGGGCAGAGGGAGGGGTTGAGAGAGAGAGAGAGAGAGAGAGAGAGAATCTCAAACAGGGCTCAGTCTCATGACCCTGAGATCATAACCTGAGCTGAAATTAAGAGTCAGACGCTTAACTGAGTGAGCAACCCAGGTGCCTCCTGTGTGTGTGTGTGTGTGTGTGTGTGTGTGTGTGTGTATTTGCTTTTCCATCATACTTAGGTATTGAATTTTATCAAATATTTTTTCTGAATTTATTAAGATGTTCATATGAATTTCTCTTTCATTGTGTTAATGTAGTGAATTATATAGGCTTTATAATTTGGATCTGTCTCGTTGCTTTCCTGAAATAAACTCCATGTATTGTCCTTTTAATAGTATACCAAATCTGGGGGGTTTATGGTGGGAGTTGCTTAATTTAGTAAGGAGGTTGGTCTATAATTTATTTTTTATTTGTGCTCTCCTTATTCCATTTTTGTTAACTGGGTTATACTGGCCTCATAAAATAAACTGTAACTTAACATCTGGAACAACTTATGTAAGATAATTAATTATCTGTTCCTTGATGATTCTTAGAACTTGCCTGTAATATTGTCTAGACCAGGAGAGTGGGGCAAGTAGACTTTTGAATATTGATTCAGTTTCATCTGTTATTGACTAGTCAGGATTTTGTACCTCTTTTTTTAAAAAATTTTTTAAATGTTTATTTATTTTTGAGGGGGGGGGAGGGCAGAGAGTGAGGGAGACACAGAATCTGAAGCAGG